>NC_056751.1:98149409-98366052 GCF_019279795.1 Protopterus annectens
CATTCCTACTCCTCAACCGCCTATCTTTTTCAAATTTGAAGCCATCCAAGCAAGTCACATATAAAACCTACTATCTAAGGTAAAACCTTGTACTCTTGCCTCTGATCAACTACCTGGAGACTTGATGAAACTAGCTGTCACATCTATTCCCTACCCTATATCTATTTTAATCAACCATTCTATCTCTGAACAGTATGCAAATCTCCTTTGGAAAATATCCTATTTCATTCTACTTCATAAAGGAGGCCCCTCAAAAAATATATTCAACTATAGACCAATAGCCATTCTCTCTCCCCTAGCTAAAATCTTAGAAAAGTGTATCCAAAAACAAATATTAGACTACTTCCTGAAGAATTACCTTTTATCTGATACACAACATGGCTTTTGACCCAAGCACAGTACTAGTGCAGCCCTTATAAGTTTTACCAGTTCCATTAATCACCTCAAAAACAACAACCAACTTGGCTCTGCTACCTTTCTCGACATGTCAAAAGCCTTTGACACAGTATCTCATCAAATCCTTTTAAATAAACTGGCGGCTTACAGGTTCTGCCCTGAAGCCCTAAGCTGGTTCCACAGCTACCTCTCTAATCGGCAACAGGCTACCTTATGGGATAATAACCCCCCCCCCCAGCTTCCTATCTCTGTCGGAGTCCCTCACAGATTGATCCTTGGGCCACTACTCTCTACTATTTTTACTAATCAGCTCAGCTCAGCCTCTAGCCCTGCCAATATCATACAATACGCAGATGATGCCTTACTCATCTGCTATGCTCCTACTAATGATGTGCTTCAAAAAAAAACTCAGACTGCCCTCAACGATATTGAAAGCTAATTAGCAGCCCATCAAATTATGCTAATTTCCAATAAAACTAAGCTTATGGTCTTTTCAAATGCTTCCATTCTAAGTAATCATCCACCTTTCTCTCTATCTTTTCTTCCAGTGGCACTAAAATAGAACCTGTCGAACACACAAAACTACTTGGGGTCACTACTGACAAATGCATTGATATTTGACATATAGCACTTACAAGTAAAAAAATCCATATAAAACATGGTACTCTCTATAGAGCCAGACCTTGTCTTACCAACCATGCCAGACTGGCAACAACAAGAACCTACCTCTTATCTTCACTACTTTGCTGTTCACAAATATTCACCAACCTTCACAAAACAGAAATGAATAACCTTGAATTGTGCTATAACAAGATAGATAAATTTGCATCTAATTAGCCTCATACATCACACCATTGTATTGCCCTCTACCAAGGGCACCCGCAGGCAGGTGCAAGGGGTTGCACTTGCACCACCCCCCCCTGGAATGGGCTGGCCAGGAGATGAATTCTTTTACCAGCAAGATAGAACTGGACATTCCAGCTGTAGGAAGAGGCCATTCACCAGTGTAATCCCTCAGGGATCAGTCCTTACCATAAAATACGTTGATTTTTGCAGCTTGCTGGTCTGGTCACATCACATCTGTGCGTGCAGATGTCCAGATCGCCCACGCTGTTTGAAATTGCTTTTCATTTGCTGTGTCAGTCAAGTGAGGAGATTTAGTCTGCCTTGAAATAAGGAACCTTAGTCTGTGCTAAGAGGTTATGAGGTGTGCTGCTGCTGCTCTTGCCTTTTTCAGTGTGTATTTTTACCAGTGCCCTTGGACCAGTCTTTTACTGTGATGTAGGAACGCCTTTAAAGGTACAGCAGCATTAATACCAGGCAGCTTGTCTGCCTGCAACCTAACAATCCATTTAGTCTCAGCTATCTCAAGCCTATTGTTAAAGTCCCCACCTCTCTTATCCATACATACTATCTGTAGTACTAAAAACTCAAAACTGTGTCCAGGTTGCAAAGAAATATGCTTTGCTAACACACTAAACATATTCTTGCATCTAATGTCAACTTGATGCTGTAATATACGTTCCTTCCAATTTTAAAGAAGCGTAGTTTGCATCAGTAATTCTTTTAATGCTTTATTGGATGCTGCCAATTGTTTTCAATATATAAAGTGCTTTAGTTTTCTTGTAGCAATGGATCTGATGAAGCACAGTTTGTGTGAAAGCGCTTATCCTATATGTTCTGAATAAAAGTTTTATATGCTGACAGTCCTGGTGGTTATCTGGTTTGCATTTTTTACTGGATCTCTATCTTAGTTAGCTAAGTAGCTGTAAACTGAGGCAGCCGAAGTACACCAGGAGGAGGAATATGTTTGAAGCACTTGTCTTGTTTGCTATGTGCACTATCCTCATTCATTGTTCTCATTTCCACTCTGAGTACAGGGGGCAGGAATGTGCCTGTCATTTATTGTTATTCGGAAGAGCATATTCCACATACTTAAGCAGAAAACCATGATATCTTAAATCTTTGGACTTGGAGATGATTTTTCTATTTCATACATTAAAATGATTCAAAAATCTATTTGTCTTTTCCATGTTAACATACGGTACCATGGGTTGCCCTCTGTATTTCCTGCACATTTTGGTTATTTATACATTAGAGAATTTTGTTAATGTGATTCTCCTCATAATAAAATTTATTTACTATGTACATATATATATATATATATATATATATATATATATATATATATATATATATATATATATAAATATACACACACACACACACACATATATGTATATATATATATATATATATATATATATATATATATATATATATATATATATATACATAGGTTTACCTTCATAATGCCGATCACGTTATGGTCGATCCCGCTTTCGTGAATACCGAACTGCGACTCCTCAAAAAGTCAAACACCAAATTTCCAAACGAGAAAATCTCGTCCCCTTTTTGACCCATGGAAGCACTGGTGTGGAGGTGTGGCGTGGTCGGAAATGTCAAAATCCGAAGTTTTTTCGAAATTTGAAGTATTTTGCGGTTTTGGTTTTGCGGAAACGGTTCAGTGATGTGGCCGGTCGATTATATGTGATCGACATTATGAAGGCAAGCCTGTACATATAAATATATATATACATATAAATATATATATGTATATATATATATATATATATATATATATATATATATATATATATATACATATACTATACATCCATCCCAGAAGCATCTGACAGGCAGTTAGTAGTTTTGCAGCCCAAGAGACCATTAAAGAGCATATCCCAAATTTCCAACTGCCCCACAGCAAGTGACTTGCTCAAGGTTCCACAGTAGGCAAATGAATGTAGAAGGACTTAATCCGTGTATTCTTGAGACAAGAAGTGGCTCTTTAACAAGCCAGAGCTTTAGTCCCCTGGGCTAACATTTTGTACGTACGTACATTATATTCAAAGATTCAAAGAAACTTTATTGTCATTTAGGACCACATAAGTGCAGCTTAAATGAAATTACAAATATCAGCTCACGAAAGACATGCAGTGCAAATAGCGTAGATACAGCGGTATCAAAGAATAACATAAGAAAGAAAATAACACTCATAACACGCAAGAGGTAGTTCACATTACATAAACACATTCAATACCCATTATCCAGTGATAATTAAGAAATAGATACCCACCACCAAACCCCTACACTTTTAAGATGCAGAATAGAGACTAGTGAACAGCAGCTGTTTAGTTACCATATTGCATTTGTTAACCTTAGACGCGACTCAGTATAGCCATCATATTACATAATAGTAATGCTGGCGGTAATTGCTCTGAGCAGCAGGATTAAATGAATAAAAAATATGTTCTCTTTCTTGCTTTTGTAAAGAAAAGCTCCTGAATAGAAGGGAGGTTTGTGTACAAGATTTTCTCAGCCACCCTCACCACCCTCTGTAGTTTCTCCTTCTCAGCAACTGTGCAGTTGCAGAACCATGCTATGAAATTGCTAGTGAGGATGCTCTCAATAGCTCCCCTGTACAAAAGTGGTAAGAGCAGACAGTGGGAGCCTGGCCTTTTTGAGCTTTCTCAGGAGGTGAAGCCTCTTTTGAGCCTTCTTGACTATATGGTTGGTGTTAGAAGCCCAGGAGAGGTCATCAGAGATGTGAAAGCCGAGAAACTTGGTTGTTTTGACTTTCTCTACTACCTCTCCTTTGATAGTGATATATGTTACATACAGTGTGTATTAATTCTATGCGTAATGGAACAGTGTCCCAATGACTTCTGTAAAAGTGCAAGGGACAGCAACCATTGGTATCACTCAGGATATCACCATGGCAGTAAAAACAAAACACCTGGAAAGGGGTCTTTAATGGTCTTACCCAACATGCAGCTGACACAAGAGTAATAATTTAGAGCTCTAGCAGCATAACCATGTCCACCACATGCAATTTCTGTATGCAAGAATGACCATAAGAATCTACCCAAACAGTGGATATGCACTGCAATTCTTGTCAGACATCAAAAGGAGTCCAAATAAAGAGCACCGTTAAAAAAAAAAAAAAAAAAAAAAAAAAAATATATATATATATATATATATATAAATATAAATATGTATATATATATATATATATATATATATATATATATATATATATATATATATGTAAAGGTCTAACTGAAATCTATCCAGCTGTTACCTAAATCATCACTCCTGGACTATTAGCATAGCAGGCAATGTTATTGGTAAGTAATTTCTCTCTAGCTAGGAGCACCCCAGAAGACTGCCAAGTGTAATCTCCCCATGATGCACAGCACCACACCATGACCACTAATCAGACCAACATACACCTCACACTCTGTCATTCTGTGGCACACCAGATGAATCCATTCTATGTAAAAGTCACCATTGCAATGAAAACACTAAAGCAGACAACAATTCTCATTTTCTTCCCAAGACAAACTAATAAGACAGATAATATAATAATGCACATAGTGCTTGAAATATCAACATCACTCAATACAAACTGTGTATTGTCTGCAACCACAGTATTCAACACTGGCCCATCTCTACTAGCATGTAGCTCTATAAAATAGGCAAAACCTATGATAAAAGAAATCTACCCATGTGCGGCAATATAAGCACACCCTAATGTTGCATCGAGCAACATTTTCTCCCTTTCTTCCCTACCATATAAATAAAATTGTGAGTGGAAGACAATACAATAGTTAAGAAGTTTACATACACAACAAACAGGGTTTGATTCTCAACTTTGGCCACTGTCTGACAGACTGGTTATTGGCCAGGCATGTAACAGTCTGCAGAATGATTGCCTTGTATTCACTTAAAAAAACATAACTTAAAATTCTGACAGCTACACCAAAAACCTATACTGGACTACTGACACGCAGAAGACTATTCCACTGGCTGGTGTAAAAAGGTATCTGCTATGTCTCCCATAACTTTCCCATGACAAGCAATTCTACAACATAGCTGGAAGCACTGTACTCTTCTAATATCTAATCATACCTGCATCTAACACACACACACACACACACACACACACACACACACACACACACACACACACACACACACACACACACACACACACACACACACACACACACACACACACACACACACACACACACACACACACACATGAAAATAAATAGTACCTCTTTCATCGGAATGACAGTTCTATAATCTATGCACAGTGTAAGCTACAGTATTGCTTTTCACTGCTACTTTTCCTAAAAGAGCAGTGGAGAGGATAAATAGAACACACAGGAAAAGTCACAGTAGTAAACAATAGTTTAGAGCATGCATTTCTCCTTCTTGACACAAGAAAAAGGCTGAGGATCAACAACAAAACGAGACTTGAAAATATTTTATAATGGATGCGTGGAAGTACGGTAGATATTATTTAGTATCATGGCCGGCCTTAGGCATAGGCCAACTAGGCGGCTGCCTAGGGCGCCGGTGTAGCAGGGGCACTTTTCCAGTATTTATTTGGTGTAGGTAGACCAGGATGGGGGCACCAGGTAATGTGTTGGGGGCGCCGTGGAGCTGTTTTGCCTGGGGCACCAGTTGACCTAGGGCCGTTCCTGTTTAGTATGCAGTAAAATAAATTAAATAAACGTACGTGAGCCATATATCACAGGAGGTTATTAGGCTATCGACCCAAAGGTCATTTCAAGCCTAGACATTTCATCCCAATGTAATACCAGAGATACTGTAATGACTACCCAAAATTGTATTTAGTAATGTCTACCCATGTCCAGGAGGGTTGTGGTCACTATCCCTGTTAAGAATTTATGGTACCCCATCCACTCACCCAGACCCCTTTTGAACAGTGTCATAGAGGTGATCAGATTCAAATGAAATGGCAGCCTATTCCAAAGACACAGCAGTCTCTTGGAAATGAATTTGCATGTATGCACATACACTTAAATGACACAAAAATGATTGCACAAGCAATTAAATTACACCAAAATGTAGACATTCCCTCATGACCCCTCAACTAGTTTTCTGATGTATCCACAAGCACTTACATGACATAAAAAATTAATATATTAGCATAAAGAACCAGTCCAGTAGTTTTCCCTTGTATGCAAAATCACATTAGTAACACAAAAATGAAACCTTTTCCCCAATGACCCCTTTGCCCATGAATGCAGAAGGACTTAAAATAACCCCTCCAGTATGCACGGGCAGTTAAATGACACCAAAATCAAACATTTCCCACTACAATCCCCCCAGTACTTTCCCCCCTGTACATGCAAGCACTTCAATGACACCATTATGAAACAATTCCCCCAATGCCCCCTACAGTAGTTTGCTCATGCATGCACAAACACTTACGTGATGTCAGAACATCACAAAATGAAAAAGTTTCCCCATGACTCCTCCAGTGGTTTGCCCATTTATGCACAGGCAATTAAATGACACTAAAATAAAACATTTCCACCCAACAACTCCTCCAGTAGTTTACCCATGTGTTTAGAAGGACATAAAATGACAAAAATTTAAATATTTTCTCTAATGACTATGTCAGTAATTTGCCCATGTATGCACAAGCAATTAAAATGACATCAGAATGAAGTGTTTCCTGCCAATGACCCCTTCAGTAGTTTTCCTGTGTATGTACAAGCAGTTAAATGACACCAAAATGAAACCTTTCCAGACGACCCCTCTAGCAGTTTCTCTGTGTATGCACAAGCACTTTAAATGACACCAAAATGAAACATTAGTCTAAGCAACCCCTCCAGTATTGTTGTCATATATGCACAATCACAAATTACATCAAAATGAAACATTTCCCAAATGGCCCCCTTCAGTAGTTTGTCCATGTATGGAACTGCAGTTAAATGACATCAGAATGAAACATTAGGCTAAATGACCCCTGAGAAGTTTGCTCATGTATGCATAAACATATAAATGACACAGAGCTGAAGCCTTTACCCCAAAGGCCCCTTCAGTACTTTGCTTGTGTATGTGCAAGCAGTTCAATGACATGCAAAGGGAAAACATTAGCCTTTACAGCCACTCCAGTACTTTTTGCATGTATGCACAAGCACTTAAATGACACCCAAATCAAACATTCCACCCAACTACCTCTACAGTAATCTGCCCATGTATGCAGAAGCACTTAAATGATGCCAAATTGAGACATTATCCCAAACCAACCCCCCCCCCCCCAGTACTTTGCCCATGTATGGAAAAGTATTTTCATGGGAGTAAAGCGAAACATTTCCCAAACAACCCCTGCAGTAGTTTGTCTATGAATGCACAAGCACTTAAATGACATCAAACACTTCTAGACAAGTTCAACCCTTAATTCCACGATCAGCACCTATTGTCCCTGTCCAGTAACTATCACTCACATTACACCCTATGCATATAAAATACAAAATTAAATGACTGAAAATCAAGCAACAAATAAAAAGAAACTTAACACACATAGTTTGAAAAATGTTAAGACTACTTACCATTTAAAGTGGAACCTGTGTGTTGAGAGATAGCCTTACAAGACTATCTGCAAATATATAGAGCTGAGTATATTTTTCTGTATTATTCTGTATTATAGAGCTAAATTGTTGCTTAGGTATCTGTTGTCTTACTGTTCTGCAAATATACAGAGATCAGTATATATTTTTTTGGTTTTATAATTTGCACTCTGATTCCTCACATCTCTGTTGAAATTTTTCCCTACTCCCCCTCCCTGTTCTTGGTTGTAGTTTAAATTTGGTGGCTTTTGCAGTGCCCGCCCCATTGTAGATTTGATCTAAGACACTCCCCCAGTCCCATCTCTTTACCACATTCTACCTAATAAACCCTTTCTGCACTTGCTTTTAGTCCTTTTTTAATAATTACATTTTTTCAAACTGTGTGTGGACTAATATTGCTACATACTCAAGTGTGCCAGCTTGCACTGCATGTGAATTGTTTTTACTACTGTTTTTGCTACTTTTCTGAAAAAAAAAAATTGTAAGCCTGTTTCCTACCTTTCCTGTAATTAGTGTTCCAGATACAAATTTGCTGTATCCAGGACTATTTGTAAGCTTCTGAGCCCCCAAGCCTTTCTGTGTTGGAGGGAAGCCTTCTAGCTTATCAGTGGGAGTGGTAAGCACTAGGTAACCTGTCTACCACATAAGGAGTGGTTCTGGCCCAGAATTTGTAGTTATTGGCCATTTGGGCGGTCTTCCATCTCTCTCAACTTTCTGATTTGAAGGCCTGCATTTGCACTTGTTTCTGTCCTGTAACTCCTGGGCCCATCTCATTTGCTCACTCAAAAAAAAAAAAAAAAATTATCTGCTTTTACTGTATTTGTGTTTCTTCCTACTTTATTTTGCTTTTGCGTCATCTTAAAAGTACTCAATTGTATTTATTACTGCTTGGTGTAACTCATTCTAAGCCTTTTAGTTTAAGCACTTGGGCTTCAGGCCAGTTGTTTTACATTAAGAAGGTTTGTGGTCTGCACTGTAGTGACAGAACAGGTAGCTTACATCCTTCTAAGTTGGGAACTGCTGATTTAGGGCTCAGTGTCTGTTATTCTAAAAGTGTATTAATTCTGGTTTAAGCACTTGGGCTTCAGGCCAGTTATTTTACATTAAAAGGGTTTGTGGTCTGCACTCTTGTGGGAGGAGAGGATGGACTCTGCCCTTCTGAGCTGGGAATTTCTGGTTAAAGGCTTATAGTGCCTGCATATTTGAACTGTTTCTTACTGAAATTGGTACACCTTGTTTGCTGTAGCGTAGACTAGATCCAGGCCTGCTGAATCTAGCTTTGTTTGTATGCTTGTTGTTTGTTTGCTTGTTATTTCCCTGAAACGCTAATTCCACCTAAAATGTGGCTTTTCAGCGCTTCTGTGGATCTCTAGTGATATCTGCATTGCTTACTGTACTTATTTCCTTGTTTCACTTGAAAGAAAGTTACTGCTTGTCGTTTTTGCATTTAAGTTACCTGTAACACATTGCATTTAAGTTACCTGGCACTTGCTCACTAAAGCAATTATATAAGTCAGCACTAAAAAATTAAAAGCACTACACCCTCACAAACTCCCCTTGAGTACCTTGTTCCCCATTGGCCCTTTTTTTTCAATTATAAATAACTCAGTACTGGCGAAGCCAGTCAGGAGGAGAAGGAAACCACACTCACTACAATTCCAGTCTCACATAGACCTACCACGACAGCAAACCAAACACATAAACACACAAAAACATACTCGGAGGCTCTAAATAAAAATCTGCCTAAGCAGCAGAGACCTCCAAAGCAGACACCCAAGCAACCGCTACCCCAAAACAAAACACGTGCAACACATAGCTCACAAAGCCAGTGTGTCGAACAGTCACAGTCCTTAAGGCTAAACAACACACCTGATACACTTGTAATAGGTGACTCTATAGTCAGGCACACTGACGTCCCACTCACTAGGCTGAACAAGGAGAAGGTTACTGTTAGCTGCCTGTCAGGTGCCAGGATCCACCACATAACACAAGCACTCAGGTCACTCCAAAACAAGTACAAATACAACTCTGTCATTGTCCATGTTGGTGTGAATGACCTGAGCTGTACCTCCCTGGACTACATGAAAAGAGACATGGAAGAGCTCACTGATCACATAGCCCAGGCCAGTAGGACCTGACCCTGAGTAGCATACTGCCCTCACCAAGAATGATACCATGGTATAAAGAAAAAAATTAGCAATTTCAACAATTGGCTAAGTTTCTGGTGTCATTTAAAGGGGATCCAGTGTTTGTCTACCTGGGATGACATGCTGAACAAGCCATGCTGCTTTGCTAGAGATGGCTTGCACCTGTCACCGTTATGCTTTCGAATACTGGCCAAGGCTCTTGCCACCCCATAGTGCTTTTTTTAGGCAAGGCTCAAAAGATAAACCCACCGCTGTAAACAGCACAAGTAACAAAAAACTAAGGGTAATGCTACTCAATGCCAGAAGTCTAACCCTCAAAATGCACTCACTTGAGGCACTCCTCAGTATGGAGAAAATCGATAAATGTGCAGTAACAGAAACCTGGTTTAAGGCTCCAGAGAGCACCCTAGCACTACCAAGCTACAACTCATACCATACATTTCGTCCATAAAACATGGACCGAAATACAAAAGGCGGGGGCGTATCCATATTCATCAAGGATACCCACACCTTCAGGTTAGTGGTACAGCACGACGCTTCAGAGATCATCCACGTGCAACTAACAATTGGCAAAACTGCAATTCAAATTGTAGCTTGCTACAGATCACCCACCATATCCCAGGACCCCCATTCCACATTTCTGGAAACACTGGGAAACATAAAGGTCCTACCAAACACCCTAATATTGGGTGATTTCAATTACCCAAACATTAACTGGGAAAACTACTCAAGTATTAACTCCCTTGCCCAACACTTCCTAGAATTTATAAACTCAAACGCCATGGATCAACTGGTCAGCAATCCCACCAGAGGTGAAACATATTGGACCTTGTCATCACCAACATGGGTGACAGGTGTTCCACATCAGAGGTCAACCCCTCACTGGTTAGATCTGACCATAAACAAATCACTCTGGATATCCACATTCCGCCCCCACCCCCTGTCAAGGAAATCACTGTGAAAAACTTTTCAAACGCAAACTTCACATTACTTAAGACCGAGGTGGAAAGCTTCAAAGCCCCCATGCTAAAGGATAACTCTGTCCAAGCTGCAAAATCCTTTACTAATGCATTCTGCAGGCACCTACAAGAATGCATGAATCGTGCTATCCCAAGCAAAACCAAGACTCACTCCTCCAAGAAAAGGAAACTAGTCTGGTGGACCCCTGCCATAAACAAGCTATACAACAGAAGGAGGAAACTAGTACAGAAAAGAGCAAACTCCCAAGAAGGGAAGACATCCCTGATCAGTATCAGCAAGAAACTATGATCCCTCATAAAATCATCCAAGGCTAGCTTCGAAAGAAAAATTGCCAAGGACTCCAAAGATAACCACAAGGCATTCTTTAGCTATATCAAGAATCTAAGTGGCAATGCTCAGATCTGCTCGGAGTTAGTGCAGAATGGCACAAAATACACTGAACCGACTGATATCGCCAACATCCTGACAGACAGGTTCAGTGCAAACTTCACCCCCTCCCACCCCCAAAAGGACCCATAACTATACCAGAAGAATGTGGAGCCCCTGAAATCACAGACACTCAGGTTAAAACAGCCCTCTCCAAAGCCAAAAACACAGTATCAATGGGACTGGACAGTGTCCCAGGCTGCATCCTACACGAGCTCAAAGACGAACTAACCCCTCACCGAAACTCACTGTTCAAACTCAGCCTCTCCACAGGCTACATACCCATAGAGTGGTGCACAGCAACGGTTATTCCGCTCCACAAAGGTGGAGCCACAACAGACCCTGGAAACTATCACCCTATAAGCCTGACTAGCTTGGTCTGCAAGGCTATGGAGCGCATCATCATGGAACTCATTAACAGAGACATTGGGAACCTCCAAACACTGGACCCTACCCAGTTCGGCTTTGTTAAGGGCAGATCATGCCTCCTAAACCTGGTGGACTTCTTTGAGACAGTTACCAAGGCTATAGATGAGGGAAAGTTGGTACACACAGCCTACTTAGATCTCCCAAAGGCCTTTGACACCATTCCCCATTCTGGTATTACAGACAAGCTCACCAGCCTGAACACAAACTCCTATGTCACAAGATGGGTTGCTAACTGGCTTACGGACATAGTAATCTCTCCTTTAATAATCACATTGCCAAAGTGTTTAGAAAATCCTTCTATGTGGCCCACCTAATCACAAAAGGGTGTGCATCCAGATCAAAAGAGGTCATTGTGCCTTTCTACTCATCACTCATCAGACCCATCATAGAGTACAACACCCCGTTTGGGATGTACCTTACAAGACACCTGCAACAGATGGAAAGACCACAGAAATACCTCACCAAGAGGATCACTGGCTTCAAACAGATGTCCTATGCAGCTCGACTGAAGAAACTCCAGCAGTACTCGGTTGCATACTGCCTACTCAGAGGTGATCTTTGCCTGACATACAAGGCCATGTCCAACCCAGAATTGATGGACATGCTCCACCTAAAGAAAACCATATCCCCTCAAGCCACAAGCTTTAGGGATCTAAACCTCACCACTACAGTAAATAGGACGTGGTGGAGGGATAGATTCCTGTCCCAGAGACTTCCCATGCTTTGGAACAAGATTCCAATCTACATTAGGCAGAGCTCCTCACTAACACTCTTCAAGTGAAACCTCAATGAGTGGATGGGAAACAGAAAGTTTACCCCGGGGATCACTTCAGTGGCTCTGCTGGACAGAGGCACAGGGAACTAATCTAAGGGTGCGTCGAAAGCCAACACATCCTGGCTAGGCTTATAAATGCCTTCGGGCAGATAGATTAGTACCTACCTATGAACCTATAAAAAAAGGGGGTGGCAGCTCTGATACACTGCTCATGGCAGTCAGAAACACACACCACCTCCCAGGCACACATTTCATCCCAGACAAACACCCCCTCCCTGCCAAGCTCTTCATTGGAAGAGCAAAAAAGAATTTTGCAGGTTACTTTTCTGTACTGGCAGGTGCTCCCTTTACTCTACCCTTACTACACTACTGCGTGTGTGTGTGTGTGTGTGTGTGTGTGTGTGTGTGTGTGTGTGTGTGTGTGTGTGTGTGTGTGTGTGTGTGTGTGTGTGTGTGTGTGTGTGTGTGTGTGTGTGTGTGTGTGTGTGTGTGTGTGTGTGTGTGTGTATATGCCTCTAAGTAGGCGATGTGAGACAGAGAATAGTTGGAGTTTTTGCCTGTCTATATAAGACAAGTGTTTAAGGCCTAGGATCCTCTTTGTGAGGTACTTTTGTGTCCTCTCCAGTAGTTGCAAGTGTCTAGTGAGGTACCTGCCAAATGGGGCATTGTACTCGATGAGTGGCCTAATGAGGGAAGAGTAGAGGGAGACAATGATCTCTTTCTTCCTGGATGCAAAACCCTTAGTAATGAAAGGTGCCACATAGAAGGACTTTCTGACCACAGTGACAATGTGGTGGTCAAAAGAGAGGTTGCTGTAAACCTGTGTTCCCAGATCTCTTATAGGTTCATAGGCTGGTACTAGGCTATCGGCCCTAGGGCCTATAAAAGCCTAGCCATAACAATTCCCTGGATATTTCTTCCCACAATATTTACTTCTCTGGACCCCTGTCTAGCAGTGAGACTGACATGATCCCCGGGGTGAATTTCCTACCTCCCATCCAATTATCAAGGTTCCTTTTGAAGAGGGCCAATGAGGTGCTCTGCTTGACATGTACGAGCAGTCTATTCCAGAGTATGGGGAGTCTCTGGGTCAGGAACCTATCCCTCCAGCATGTTTTGTTCATTGTGAAGACAAGGTTTAGATCCCTAGAGCGTGTGGCTCTGAGGGATTGGGATTTCTTTAAGTGGAGCATATCCAACAGCTCAGGGTTTGACATGGCCTTGTATGTTAAGCAGAGATCGCCTCTGAGTAGACAATATGCCACAGAGTATAGCTGGAGTTTTTTTAAGACGGTCAGCATATGGCATCTGCTTTAGGCCTGTGATTCTTTTAGTGAGGTATTTCTGTGGCCTTTCCAGCTGTTGCAGATGTCTTGTGAGGTTCATACCAAATGGGGCATTATACTCTATAATGGGTCTAATGAGGGATGAGTACAGTGGGACAATGACCTCCTTTTTTCTGGCTGAAAAGCCCTTAGTGATGAGGTGTGCCACATAGAAGGATTTCTTGACTGTTGTGGCGATGGGGTTATCGAAAGTGAGACTACTGTCCACCTGTGTCCCTAAGTCTCTCATCACACTTTCGATGTTTAGTGTACTGCCACCTATGTGGTAATTCATGGGTACATGTTTGTTTCCAAAGGGAATAACTATACATTTCTTGGCATTAAGCTTGAGCCCATGGCTCTGGCACCAGGCATCTGTTTCTGTAAAGCCCTTTTGTAGAATATCCACATAATTTGGGGATTTAATAATGGCTCCCAGTTTGCAGTCATCTGTGAACTTTGTTAGCCAGAGTCCCTTAGTGTTGGCCTGTACTTTAAAGAAGTAGATGCCAAACAAGAGTGTTCCCAGGATTGAACCCTGAGGTACTCCACTTGTCACTTGTCTGGAGCTGGATTTGGAGTTGGCTACTTTTACAGTGTGGGTTCTGTCACTAAGCCAGTTGGCAACCCATCGAGTGACGTAGGGATTTATGCCTAGCTTAGTAAGTTTATCTATGATTCCAGAGTGGGGGGTGGTGTCGAAGGCCTTGGCGAGGTCCAGATAGGCTGTGTGGACCGCCTTACCCTTGTCCACAGCTCTGGAGACTGATTCGAAGAAGTCAATCAGATTCAGGAGACAAGATCGGCCCTTCACAAACCCAAACTGGGTGGGGTCCAGTGTTTGAAGGTTGCCAATGTCTTTGTTTATAAGTTCCATGATAATGCGTTACATGCCCTTGCAGATCAGGCTTGTCAGACTGATGGGACGTTAGTTCCCGGGATCCAAGGTGGATCCCCCCTTGTGGAGTGGGATAACTGTAGCTGTGCTCCACTCAGTGGGCACGAAGCCTGAGGCAAGGCTATGATTAAACATGACACTTAGGTGAGGTGCCAGTTCATTTTGTAGTTCATGTAGTACACAGCCTAGGATGTCATCTGGTCCCATGGATGCTGTATTCTTAGCTTTGGAGAGTGCAGTTTCTACCTGTGTAGCCGTGATTACTGGAATTTGGCAATCTTTTGGTATTGAGATGGGCCCTTTAGGGGGTGAGAGGGGGGTGAAGTTGGCACCAAATCGATCTGCCAGGATATTGGCAATATCCTTGGGATCAATATATTTAATGCCATTCTGTTGCAGCTCAGAGCAGATCTGAGCATTGCCATTTAGATTCTTGACATAACTATAGAATGCCTTGTGGTTGTCTTTGGAATCTTTGGCAATTTTATTTTCATAACTAGCTTTTGAGGATTTTATGAGGGATCTCAGCTTCTTACTGAGGCTGGTGAGGGAGTTTTTTGCATCCTGGGATTTTCCTGTTTTCTGCAACAGTTTCTTCCTTCTGTTGTATAGTTTGTTTATAGCAGGGGACCACCAGATTGGCTTCCTTTTTTTGGAGCAGAGCATGTTGGTTCTATTTGGGATGGCATGATTCATGCACGAGTGAATGTGCTCGTACAGTGCCTTAGTGTAGGATTCTGCAGTCGAACTTTCAGATCCCGTCTGCATGGGTGCCGTGAAGTTTGTCCCTTCTGACTTCAGTAGCATGAAGTTGGCTTTGAAGAAGTTTTTTAAGAAGGTTTCCTTACTGGGGGGTGGGGGTGGGATGTGGATGTCAAGGGTGATTTGCTTATGGTCAGGCCTGACCAATGAAGGGGTGACCACTGGTGTGGAGCATCTATCTCCCATGTTGGTAATGACCAGGTCTAGGATATTGGAATCCCTGGTGGGACAATGGATTAGTTGATCCAGGGCATTGGAATTTATGAATTCCAAGAACCATTGGTAAAAGGAGTTGGTACCCGAGTAGTTTTCCCAGTTAATGGCAGGGTAGTTGAAATCACCCAGTATTAAGGTGTTTGGTTGTATCTTAATATTTTCCAGTATGTTTAGAAAGGTGTAGCGAGAATCTTGGGGCATGGTGGGGGATCTGTAGCAAGCTAAAATTAGGAGTGCAGTCTTACCTAGTGTTATTTGCACCTGGAGAATTTCAGATGCATTGTGTTGTGCAACTAGCCTGGAGGTGTGAATATCCTTGGTGAACATGGACACTCCTCCACCTTTAGTGTTTCGGTCTTGGTTTTGTGGCCGAAAAGTGTGGTAAGAGTTGTAGCCTGGTATTGTAGGGTTACTCTCTGGAGCCTTGAACCAGGTCTCAGTTACTGCACAGATATCGATGTTCTCCATTTTTAGGAGTGCCTCGAAAGAGTGCATTTTGAGGTTTAGACTTCCAGCATTGAGTAGCATTACCTTCAGAATTTTCATGCTTGTATCTGTTATGGTGGTGGTTTTACCCTTTGAACCATGCCTAAAAAAGGCACTATAGGGGTGGCAAGAGCTTTAGCCAATAACCTGAATCTCAGGGGTAACAGGTGCAGACCATCTCTGGCAAAGCATCGTGGTTTGTCGATCATGTCTTCCCAGGCAGACAGATACTGGATCCCCTTTGAATGACATCAGAAGCTTAGCCAATTGTTGAAATCAATCATTTTGTCCTTATACTGTGGTATCATTCTGGGTGAAGGCAGGATGCTACTCAGGGCTAGGGTCATACCTGCCTGGGCCACATGATCCAAGTGCTCTTCCATGTCTCTTTTCATGTAGTCCAGGGAGGTACGTCTCAAGTCATTCACTCCAGCATGGACAATGACAGAGTCGTATTTATACTTGTTGTGGAGTGACTTGAGTGCATGCGTTATGTGGTGGATCCTGGCACCCGACAGGCAGCTGACTGTGATTTTCTCCTTGTTCAGCCTGGTGAGTGGGACATCAGTGTGCCTGACTATAGAGTCACCTATGACTAAAGTGTTGGGTACATTGTCTTGCCTTAGGGGCTGTTGTTGGGTGGCACACTGGTGTTGTGAGCTATGTGTCACTTTGGTTGTGACTGGTGTTTGTTTGCATTTCAGCTTCGGAGGTCCTTGTTGCTTGGGCAGGTTAATGTTAAGGGCCTCCACATATGTGGGTTTAATGTTGCTATGTGTGGGTGTTGACGGTGTGGGTTTTGAAGTGCTATGAGTTGCTTGTGGTGTAATGCAGGTGTTAACCTTCTCCTCTTGACTGTTTAGCACAATCTTGGCTGAAGAGAGCTTTGCTTCCAGTTTGGCTATGTAAGTGCATCTCTCGCAGGTTGTAGTGTTGGGTGGTAGGAGAAGAGGATTGTCTGTGTACATGAGGCAGTTGCCGCATTGCCCCAGTATGCCCAGATTCACCAGGTGGACAGGAGAAATCACCGGAAGCCTTCTGTGTTCAGTGGACTACCATCGATGTGGTAATTAATGGAAAATGTTTTTTTCCCAAAGGGGATGACGACACATTTTTTGGCATTGAGCTTAAGGCAATGGTTCTGACACCAGTCATTGGTCTCAGTGAGGCCTTTCTGTAGGATGTCAACATTACTTGGGGAGTTAATAATAGTTCCCAACTTGCAATCATCTGCGGACTTTGTCAGCCAGAATCCCTTCATGTTGGCCTGGACTTCAAAGAAGTAGATACCAAACAGGAGAGGACCCAGGACCGAACCCTGTGGGACTCCACCCGTGACTTGCAGTCAGCTACTTTCACACTGTGGGTTCTGTCAGCCAGTTGCAACCCACCTAGTGATATAGGGGTTGATGCCTAGCTTAGTGAGTTTTTCTAAGATTCCTGAGTGGGGAATGGTATCAAAGGCCTTGGCCACATCAAGGTAGGCTGTATGAACCACCTTGCCTTCATCCAGAGCTCTGGTGACTGACTCAATGAAGTCGACCAAGTTGAGTAGGCATGATCTACCCTTCACAAAACTAAACTGTTTGGGATCCAGAGTTTGGAGATTCCTTATATCCTTATTAGGTCCATGATGATGCGTTTCATAGCTTTGCATACCAAACTCATCAGGCTAATGAGGCGATAGTTCTCAGGGTCTATAGTCGCTCCTCCTTTGTGGAGAGGGATGACTGTAGCTGTGAGCCATTTGGTAGGGAAAAAGCCTGAGGTGAGGCTGTGATTGAACAGGGCACACAGGTGAGGTGCCAGTTCACTCTGTAGTTCATGTAGAACACAGCCAGGGATATTGTCAGGTACCATAGAAGCTATATTCTTGGCCTTGGACAGTGGTGTTTTAACCTGTGCAGCAGTAATACTGGGTGCCTGGAAATCTACTGGTATTGCAATTGGTCCTTTGGGGGGGAGATGGATAAAGTTGGCAGTGAATCTGTCGGCCAGTATATTGGCAATATCTGTTGGCTCGGTATAGGAGGTACCATTGTGCAGTAGCTCAGAGCAAATCTGGGTATTGCCATAGAGATTCTTTACATAACTATAGAAGGCCTTGTGGTTGCCTTTACTATCTGCTGCAATTCTGTTTTCATAGCTAACTTTAGAGGAATTGATGAGGGATCTCAACGTTTTGTTGATGCTGATGAGGGAGTTTTTCCAGTCTTGGGACTTCACCTTATTCCGCATCAGAGCCAACATGGGAGACTTTTATTCCACACCTATAGTCAGTGCCTCCCTGGTTAAATCTGACCACAAACTGATCACCATGGAAATCTCCATCTCACCTACACCACTCGCTAAGGTGACCACCCTAAAAAACTTCTCTAAAGCTGACTTTGGGCTCTTAAAAGCAGAGGTGGCTAACTTCTCGGCACCCATGCCAATGGAAAATAGCTGCATTACTGCCGAATCATACACCAATGCACTGTACGAGCATGTACACAAATGCATGGACCTTGCCATACCAAACAGAACTAAGATGCTCTCCTCCAAAAAAAGGAAGACAATCTCATGGTCCCCAGCCATCAATAAACTCTACAACAGAAGGAAGAAACTGTTTCAGAAAAAAATGAAGTCATAAGACTGGAAAACCTCCCTTATCAGTCTCAACAAAAAGCTGAGATCCCTTATCAAATCCTCTAAAGCCAGCTATGAAGGCAGAATTGCGGCTGACACCAAAAATAACCACAAAGCCTTCTATAGCTATATCAGAAACCTCACAGGCATTACCCTGATTTGCTCTACATTATTGCACAATGGCACCTCCTATAACGAGGCAACAAATATAGTCAACATACTGGCCGACAGATTCAGTGCCAACTTTACCCCACCCCCCACCATGGCTCTATCACTATACCAGATGAAAGCCTGATACCCACCATTTTTGCAGCACAGGTAAAAGTTGCATTGTCCAAAGCCAAGAATACAGCATCCATGGGACCTGATAATATTCCTGGCTGCATCCTACATAAGCTACAAAATGAACTGGCACCACATCTGTGTGCCCTGTTCAATCACAGCTTTACCTCAGGTTATGTCCCTAATGAATGGCACACTGCTACAGTCATCCCACTCCATAAAGGGGGAGCAATTACAGACCCTGGGAACTATCACTCCATTAGCCTGAAAAGCCTGGTATGCAAAGCTATGGAGCGCATCATCGTGGACCTGCTCAACAAAGATATAGGCAATCTCCAAACTCTTGATCTAACACAGTTTGGCTTTGTCAAGGGGAGATCCTGCCTGCTGAACCTGGTTGACTTCTTTGAGGCAGTCACCAAGGCTGTGGATGAGGGTAAGGCAGTGCATACAGCATACCTCAACCTGGCCAAAGCCTTTGATACCATTCCCCACTCAGGTGTCATTGATAAACTCACCAAACTAGGCATCAATCCTTACATCACTAGGTGGGTTGCAAATTGGCTCACAGACAGGACCCACAGAGTGAAAGTTGCGGATTCCAACTCAGGCTGTCGATCAGTCATGAATGGAGTCCCAAAGGGCTCAGTCCTGGGCCCTGTCCTGTTTAGCATCTACTTCTCAAACATCCAGGCCAACACAGAAGGACTCTGGCTGACCAAGTTTGCTGATGACTGCAAGCTAGGAGTCATTATCAACTCCCCGAGTGATGCAGACATCCTACAAAAGGGCCTCTCTGAGACCAATGACTGGTGTCGATACCATGACCTGAAGCTTAACACCAAAAAATGCATTATCATCCCCTTTGGAAAAAAACTCAGTTCCCATGAATTACCATGTTGATGGGAGCCCACTGAACACTGAAGGGGCCATAAGTGATCTGGGCACCCAGGTCGACAGCCACCTCACCTTCAACCTCCAAATTGCCACTGTGGTCAGAAAGTCCTTCGACGTGGCACATCTTATAACCAAAGGTTTCGCATCCAGGAAGAAAGAAGTCATCATCCCTCTCTACTCATCCCTCATTAGACCAATCATCGAATATAACGCCTCGTTTGGCATGTACCTGACCAGACACCTACAACAGCTGGAGAGGTCACAAAAGTACCTCATGAAAAGAATCCTAGGCCTTACCTGCAGCAGTTGGAAAGACCCCAAAGTTCCTCACCAAGAGGATAAAGGGTCTTAAACATATGTCATATGCTGCCCGACTGAAAAACTCCAGCAGCCTATCAGTCGAACGCCTACTCAGAGTGATCTGGATGCCTGTGCTACAAGGCATGCATGTCCCAACCAAATTAAATTGCCTCACACCTCAAACCTCAAAAAATCATCAGAGCCTCACTGACGTGAAGACACCTCAGACTTCCAAAGAATTTAGGAACATATGTCCTACATGGACAGACTCAAGAATCTTCAGCTGTTCTCAGTCTCTTATCATCTACTTAGAGGTGATCTCTGCTTGACTTACAAAGACATGTCTGACCCAGCCCTACTTGAAATGCTACACCTAAAGAAATCCCAATCCCCCCGCACCACACGTTCCAGAGATTACAACCTCATTACCACAATTAACAGAACATCCTGGAGGGACAGGTTCATTTCCCAAAGACTGCACCTACTCTGGAATAAGCTTCCCATTCATGTCAAGCAGAGCACTTCACTGGCCCTCTTCATGAGAAATCTTGACGAGTGGATGGGTAACAGAAAGTTCACTCCAGGGATCATTCCAGTTGCACTACTGGATATGGGCACTGTGAACTAGCATCGGGTGCCACAGTGCCTGGACAATTTTATTTGGGGGCTAGGCTTGTAAAGGCTCTAGGGCCATTAGCCTAGTGCACAGCTATGAACCTATGAACAATGGTTCCAATATTACTATCAGGTTGCTCCCAAATTAAAAGGTGAGAGGGAAGGAAAGAAGTTGAGGAAGAATAAAAATGGACAACATAGATGCATAGTTATGTTGAGTACATAACTTTTATATCTGGTGTTGTTATTTTCATTCATTCCTCAATGAATAAAACAGAGTCCCCAGCTATGAGAACCTTGGGTGGCCCTCATGGAAGGACATTCCAGAGTCTCACAAAACCAAAGGCAGCTCTGCCTCTGGAAATTTGATCCAACTTGTAGTGAGCAATAAAAATATGGGGACTGGACTAAGTGGCTGCAGCACAAATATCATCAAGTGGAGGCTCTGGACCAGAAAGCAGATGAAATCACTATGGATCTCATGGAGTGAGCTTTTGGAGATCTTGGCAAAGACAAACCTCATTGATTATAAACAAAAGAAATGCAATCTGTTGACCATTTTGCTAAGGTAACTTTGGAAACTGGTCTTCCCAATCTACACGGGCCAAAGTAGATGAACAACTGATCAGATTTTCTAAAAATCTTTGCCCTATGAAGATAAGAATGAAGTTGTCTATGCACATCTAAGAGATGAAGCATGTATTCAACTTTGTTAGAAAAAGCTTGGGAAGAGCACATGAAAATTGATAACTTGATTGATGGTCATGTCAGGGGCTACTTTGGGCAGAAGCAATGGCTTAGTATGTAAACTAACTCTATTTTTGTGGAAAATCAAATAAGGGGATTTTGAGTAGAGCACCTGGAGTTAAGAAGCTTGCCTCTCTGAAGTGATGGCCACTAGAAAGATTGTTTTTCAAGAAAGAAACTTGAGGTCAGACTTGGGTGAAGGCTCAAAGGGAGGAAGAATCAAACTCTGCAATAATAGGATAAGGTCCCAGGGTGGAGTAGGGTCTTTAATTGGGGGTCTAAGGAAGAATGTACCTTTAAGGAAGGCTTTGCATAACTTGGATGAAGCTACAGAGAAATTATTATTTACAGTATAATTGGAAATGGATGCTAACTGAACTTTGATGGTGGAAAAGCTTGCCCCTTCCTGAAAGTCTAAAGCAAGAAAATCTAAGACAGCAGGAACAGGAGCAGTAAAAGCATCCCATTCTCTCTGATGGACCCAATATGAAAATCTCTTCTATTTGCTCTGTAAATTTTCATAGTGGAGGCATTTTGGGATGATAGCAAAATCTGACAAATTAGAGATAAAATCCAGGGCTGTCTAGCCATCACTGGAAATGGAGAAACCATGTGGTCATCTTGAGTCCTGGCATGTCTAGGTGAGCTGTCCCTGTGGGATAAGATGTCAGATAAGGACTAGGGTCCAGTATCCAAGGAGGACATAGAAGATGAGACCAAAGAAAGGGGAACCACACTTGATGAGGCCAAAAGAGGAAAACGAGGATAACCTTGCTCTTCAACAGAAATGCTTTCATCAGAAATTTGGGGATTAGAGGTAAGAGGGATAAGCATACAGGAAACTGGAGGGCCAAACATGAACTAGAGTATCTCTTGGTGAGTCACTCTGGGTAGATTGGACCAAAGAACTTGCTGCATTTGTTGTTGAGGGGAGGGGCGAATAGATTTCAGCAAGGTTAACCCCATGGACAGGAGATCCTCTCTGCTACTGCTTGATTGAGAGACCACTGGTAAGGCATCAGAAGAGTCCTGCTGAGTTTGTCGGCTAGCATACTGGATTTCCCCGGGATGTGCATTGCTATGAGAAAGTGGTTGAAGAAGATTGCCCACTGCCACAATCTCATTGCCTCTTGACAAAGGGGGTAGGACCCGGTTCCTCCTTGTTTGTTCATATGACAAACTGCTGACATGTTGCCTGTTTTAATAGCAACAGTCCCCAGAGGAAGAGAGTTCTGAAAGGCCTGCATTGCAAATAGGACCACCCTCATCTCCAGGACACTGATATGCAAATTGGCCCATTCTGGAGATCACATGCCTTGGACTGTCCATCCCAAGAAATGTGCCTCTATCCCAAATGAGAAGCATCAGTGGTCACCGTGGCTACCAGGGGTGGAAACATGAAGGGGCATCCCCAACAAACTTTGTTGGACTGTATGCACCAAAGCAGGGAATTCTTGCAAACCAGAGAAAACGATAGGACAGATGCTGTAGAAGGATTGACCATTGAACAGCTAGGGTCCATTGAAGAACATACATATGGAAGAGAGCAGTCAAGAGCAAGGTAATAGCAGTAGCCTTTGATTTCAAGGCTTGAAGAAACAATTTCACTTGGGAGAAGGATGTGAAAGAATATGTCTGACCTGTAGTCTTAAGAATTGTACCATGTTTGGTGAAAGAAAGGCCAATTGACCTGTGGTATCTAGGCAAGCTTCTATAAATTCCAAGACTCGTATGGGTTGAAGATGGGACTTGGCATAACTGACTGTGATCCATAAAGACTGACACAATTGGAGTAAGTAGTCCCTGTTCTCTTCAGGGAGATGTCTGGTTGAAGTGTTGAGGAGCCAGTCATCTAGGTAAGGAAACACACTGAATTGGAGCAGTCTGAGATGAGCTGCTACCACTGCCATGCACTTGGTGAACACTCTGGGGACCGTGATGAGACCAAACAGCAGGGCTCTGAATTGGTAATGACTGGCTCCCAACCTAAAGCAAAAGTATCTCCAGGAGCATCTGTTCATTTTGATGTGATAGTATGCATCCTGGAGATCTAGAGAGCACATACAGTCATCCTTCTGTAGAAGAGGTTGAATGGACTAAACCATGACCATCCAGAACTTGGAGTTCTTTATAAACTAATTTAGATTGCTTAGGTCCAGAATAGATCTCAGGTCTCCTGTTTTCTTTGGCACTAAAAAGAAACTTAAGTAAGTCCTAAATTATCTCTGGTCTGGTGGGACCTCTTTTGTCTAGTAACTTTTGAACTTTTAAGGCTGCTAACTTCCATTGATTCCTGGACAATGATTTCTGTGGGTTAGAAAAATATATTCCACAGCAGACAAGGGCTTTCCCTTTTGCTCACTAAGGGAGAGTGTTTCTTTTACTGTATGGCCAAACAAGGAGGATCCATCAAAGGCAGCATTGATGAAGGAAGACTTAAAGGGCTCCCCAATGTCACCTAAGCACATCCAAGCATGTCTCCTGATGGCTATGCCTGAACCTGCTGCCCATGAGGAACTTTCTGCTGAGTGAGACATTAACTTCAAGGACAGGTTGGAAATTGATTAAAGGGTGGTCAACTGTGAAGAAAATTGCTTATGTTCCTCTGATGACATGAACCCAGAAACACACAAAGAGCTCTTTAATCAAGTCTCTCTGCAATCTAGTAAAATGTGCCAAGTAGTTAAGTGATCATAGGGAAAGGTCACTAAGGTGTAAACACACTTTCCAAACCTGTCCATCTCCCTGGAATCTCTGTTAGAAGGCTGAACAGTAAAGTTTTGTTCAGCTAGGGAAGAGTAGGGTCTTTAACTGGGGGTCCAAGGAAAAAAATGTACCTTTAAGGAAGGCTTTGCATATCTTGGATAAAGCTACAGAGAAATTGTTATCTCCAGTATAATTGGAAATGGATGCTAACTGAACTTTGATGGTGGAAAAGCTTGCCCCTTCCTGAAAGACTAAAGCAAGAAAATCTAAGACAGCAGGAACAGGAACAATAAAAGCATCCCATTCTCTCCGATGGACCCAATATGAAAATCTCTTCTATTTGCTCTGTACATTTTCATAGTGGAGGCATTTGGGGATGATAGCAAAATCTGACAAATGAGAGAAGAAAACCAGGGCTGTCGAGCCATTACTGGAACTGGAGAAACTATGTAGTCATCTTGAGTCCTGGCATGTACAGGTGAGCTATCCCTGTGGGATAAGATATCAGATAAGGACTAGGGTCCAGTATCCAAGGAGGACATAGAAGATGAGACCAAAGAAAGGGGAACCACACTTGATGAGGCCAAAAGAGGAAAACGAGGATAACCTTGCTCTTCAACAGAAATGCTTTCATCAGAAATTTGGGGATTAGAGGTAAGGGGGGATAAGCATACAGGAAACTGAAGGGCCAAATATGAACTAGAGCATCTCTTGGTGAGTCACTCTGGGGAGATTAGACCAAAGAACTTGCTGCATTTGTTGTTGTGGGGAGGGGTGAATAGATTGCAGCAAGGTTGACCCCATGGACGGGAGATCCTCTCTGCCACTGCTTGATTGAGAGACCACTGGTGAGGCATAGAAGAGTCCTGCTGAGTTTGTTGGCTAGCACACTGGATTTCCCTGGGATGTGCATTGCTATAAGAAAGCGGTTGGAGAAGATTGCCTACTGCCACAATCTCATTTTCTCTTGACAAAGGGGGTAGGACCTGGTTCCTCCCTGTTTGTTGATATGCCAAACTGCTGACATGTTGCCTGTTTTAATAGCAACAGTCGCCAAAGGAAGAGAGTTCTGAAAGGCCTGCATTGCTAATAGGACTACCCTCTTCTCCAGGACACTGATATGCAAATTGGCCCATTCTGGAGACCACATGCCTTGAACTGTCCATCCCAAGAAATGTGCCTTCATCCCAAATGAGAGGCATCAGTGGTCACCGTGGCTACCAGGGGTGGAAACATGAAGAGGGATCCCCAACAAACTTTGTTGGACTGTATCCACCAAAGCAGGGAATTCTTGCAAACCAGAGAAAACGATAGGACAGATGCTGTAGAAGGATTGACCATTGAACAGCTAGGGTCCATTGAAGAACATACATATGGAAGACAGCGAGCAAGGTAATAACAGTAGCCTTTGATTCCAAGGCTTGAAGAAACAATTTCACTTGGGAGAAGGATGTGAAAGAATATGTCTGACCTGTAGTTTTAAGAATTGCACCATGTTTGGTGAAAAAACGGCCAATTGACCTGTGGTATCTAGGCAAGCTTCTATAAATTCCAAGACTCGTATGGGTTGAAGATGGGACTTGGCATAACTGACTGTGATCCATAAAGACTGACATAATTGGAGTAAGTAGTCCCTGGCCTCTTCAAGGAGATGTCTGGTTGAAGTGTTGAGGAGCCAGTCATCTAGGTAAGGAAACACCCTGAATTTGGAGCAGTCTGAGATGAGCTGCTACCACTGCCATGCACTTGGTGAACACTCTGGGGACTGTGATGAGACCAAACAGCAGGGCTCTGAATTGGTAATGACTGGCTCCCAACCTAAAGCACAAGTATCTCCAGGAGCATCTGTTCATTTTGATGTGATAGTATGCATCCTGGAGATCTAGAGAGCACATACAGTCATCCTTCTGTAGAAGAGGTAGAATGGACTAAATGACCATCCAAAACTTGGAGTTCTTTATAAATTGATTTAGATTGCTTAGGTCCAGAATAGATCTCAGGTCTCCTGTTTTCTTTGGCACTAAAAAGAAACTTAAGTAAGTCCTAAATCATCTCTGGTCTGGTGGGACCTCTTGGATGACTCTTTTGTCTAGTAACTTTTGAACTTCTAAGGCTGCTAACTCCCACAGATTCCTGGACAATGATTTCTGTGGGTTAGAAAAACATATTCCACAGCAGACAAGGGATTTCCCTTTTGCTCACTAAGGGAGAGCATTTATTTTACTGTATGGCCAAACAAGGAGGATCCATCAAAGGCAGCACTGATGAAGGAAGACTTAAAGGGCTCCCCAATGTCACCTAAGCACATCCAAGCATGTCTCCTGATGGCTATGCCTGAACCTGCTGCCCATGAGAAACCTTCTGCTGAGTGAGACATTAACTTCAAGGACAGGTTGGAAATTGATTGAAGGGTGGTCATCTGTGAAGAAAATTGCTTATGTTCCTCTGCTGACATGAACCCAGAAACAGACAGAATGCTCTTTAATCAAGTTTCTCTGCAATCTAGTAAAATGTGCCAAGTAGTTAAGTGATCATAGGGAAAGGTCACTAAGGTGTAAACACACTTTCCAAACCTGTCCATCTCCCTGGAATCTCTGTTAGAAGGATGAACAGTAAAGTTTTGTTCAGCTAGCTCTTTCATACTAGCTGCCACAACAACCATGGCATTTACAGGAACTCCTTTACTCCAGTGAGGTCTGTTTTTGGGCAGAGCAAGAAATTAATCTGGATGGCAGGGAATGGATTCCACTGTATTAGATTCCTTCCATGCCTGGCGAGACACAATGTCTATAAGTTCATCTGCCAGAGGGGCAACCCAAGACATAGATGGGTTAGACCCAAAGGATTCTAAGAACACTGACTCCACCTGGAAAATGGAATCAGAAAGCTATTTACCTTTCTGGTAGGATCTCTAGAATGTCTCCAAAGGAGACTTTGTCTGGTGGAGATCTAGGGAACCCCTCCCATTCATCAAAGTCAGTGTCTTCAGTTAAGGATTCCTGAGGGGAATCTATGTGCTTCATTTTGCACAATCTCTTCTGGGGGACGTCTTCCGTGGGATGATCTAGAAAGGTATTGGAAGATATGGGAAGTCCCTGTTCAGGAACTGCCTGGAAGCTCATACAGACTGGGAATCCCAGAGTGGTAGTAGGTTCATTAGGCTCAGGAAGGGGGTTGGGCAGTAGGATCCGAAGATGGAAGAGTAGAATGAGCTCTTGGGAGAGAGAAAGCCCTCTCCACCACCGTGAAGGCAGAAGGACCAGAAAAAGCCATAAAGAGGCTCACCAGAGTCAAAGCTCCAGACATTGTTAAGTCCAGACCCTGCTGCGAGTGAGGAGTCAGACCTTAGCTGTCCAGCACTGAGGTTCTGAGGGGAAGTGATGGCACCAAAAACCTCAGACTCAAAACCATCTCCTTGGATCCAGTGCTGATGCTTTGAATCTGAGACTCATCCTGTTCTAGGGGGGATCAATGCTGAATGAGTCAGGGATACAGTTGGTATTGAAGATATAACTGTCTTCAGATCCGAGTCTTTCAACTCCAGGGATTCTCAGATCCGAAGGCTACAAAACTGAAGGGTGGATCAGAGAAGGAGAGATAATGGGATGAAATGCAGGCTGGTGGCTCATGGATCCAATAAGAGATGGAGCAGATAAAATCCTCATCTGGATCTGAGCCCTGAGGAACTTCCTCATCATCTTATCCACATCTACTTCAGAAAGACTTTCAGAGGACCTGACACAGGATGACATGGAAGGGAACAAGATATTCTTTTGGGTGTCTCCTGTAAAAATGGAGATTGGAGCTGAAGGGAAGCAGATTCTGGTGAAAAATGGGGATTTCAAGGCCAAGGAGACTTAGATGTCCCCATTGTCTGATGTGAACATGTCAGATTCTACCTCTTAGGTTGATTAGCATGTCACTCCAAAGCAGGAGCAGGTTATGGAGACCAGACAGGAGAGTGTTTTCTGTTCTCCCTGAACCAAGATGATTTTAATTTCTTAGAGGTGGGTTGAACCCCTGAAATAAAAGCTGTAAAGGAAGGAGCAGATGTAGGCAATAATCCTTTTAGAGCTGACTAGTTCCATGTATTGTTTAGACCCTGAGAGTTTAAACCTGCACAATCTGACAAGAGTTTTCAAGATGGGCTGCTTCTGAACAATATACTCATTCCCTGTGGGCATCAGAGTTGGGTATCTTATGCCCACAGTAAGTGCAGTTTTTGAAACCTGTTGACTTTTCAGCCATTTTTAGGAATAAAAAAAGGACTTTTTTATAGGCAGAAAGAAAAGGAAGGATACCAACAATGGCATCTAAGAAATATCCAGAAACTGGGTAAGAGAAAATAAGCACAGGGAAAAAGAATAAAAGCCACCAGCAATGGTAACAAGAGTACCGGAGGAAATTGGTAAGAAGAAAAAAAAGGTTCAAACTCTAATCCCATGAAAAAAAAAAAAAATGGAAAAGGGAGAAAGAATGACAGATACAGAAAAAATATATCTAGAAAAAGACTATGGAAAATCTACTTTTACTGATGAAATTTGTGAAACTACACCCAAAAAAACCTGAGAGAGCACAATCCACATTCATAGTGGAGAAGTGGCAAACAAGATTTGAGGTATTACAGGTTTCTGAGGCATTATAGGTAAAGAGAGGAGCTCGAGAGACAGATCCAAGAGTCTAAAGCAAATGCAGCTGAGCTGGATCCAAGGTCAGATCCAAGACCCATTCGTTGAGGAATGAATGAAAATGACATCAGATTTAATATTTATGGATGTTTGAATGCATTCATTTATACTATATATGCAGTATTGGATCTGGTTATATTGTCTGTCCAACACACTTTTTCTGTTTCTCTAAATATATGTATTCCCATTATTTGCAGGGTTTAGAGTCTTGGCCAAAGCCTGCTCTGAGTAACCATCCCGCACGTATCATCCTGGTAAAATATTTTAAGAAAGACTGCATGAACATTTGTGCTCCCATATATCAGTTTAGAAGTAATTCACAAAGTTAGGACATAATTTTAAATTGCTGCTGGTCTTACAGATAATCCAAGCACATACAGGCATACATGAAAAATTATGTATTGTTACCACCAGCTAAAAGAGTGGTATCTAGAATTTCATTTGTTGTAACACTTTACCAGCTGCATAATATAAATGCTGCTAGAAGGTTCCAAGTCAATGTTTCAATGTTTCTTTGATGTGTCAGAAGTTCTTGGACCTCATAAAAGGTCTAACATCTAACAAGGCCATTTTCCATTTTTGTATGTCCTAGAACATTTGTTTACGAAACCACAGATCCACTTCCTTTTTAAAACCCAAACATTTTGTTAATCTGATGCAGCGTATGAAATTATTCCATTGTGTTGCTGCCCTGATACTAAAGTTTTCTGTTTTAGTCTTTGAGTCTGGTGATGGTATTGAGACTAAGTAATTATAATTTCTTGTATCTTTGTTTGATTTCATGAAACTTATGCTCAGAGCAGAAGCTATTTCTTTGTTGTGTAATGTTTTATGGCTCCATATAAGATCACATATATAAAACCTGTCAAAAATATAATATAGATTGAGATTTTTCAATCTTTCCACATCTTTTAGCAGAACCCCATCTAAGTACTAAGCAGTCCCAGTGCCGCTTAAGGAGACTCAAAAAATATGTTTAAAACATCATGGCATGATGTTTCCTACACTTTAACAGCACTCTGGGATTATTTACAGGATTTTAAATATTTTTATATGTAATTCCAGACTCTGACCACCTGGAGGCTGGCATATTGACGTGGTTTGGATAAATCAGGTTGCCATCCAATATCCCAGAAATCATTGTTTGGCTCAAAAATGTTACATCATGCAGGCCTCCTTTTGCCTAAAGTTCCTGTCATTTCATAGATGTTGCATGCGTACAAAGTACTGAGTAAAATAGAACAGTGTAAGTAACATTCCCTGCTGCTGGATGACTACTTAAAACAGAAACAGTGCAAATGCCACAGAACACACTCAAAGTGCTGTTTACTGCTGCCTTTTTTTCTAATTTAGTTTAAATGGCACTAATTTGTGAGACAATGAATTCCAGTCAATTTACTTCTCCCCTCCCCCATAACACCTAGCTTCCCTAGCTGTCAAAGTCCTGAGGGTAATTTAACCTGGTAATTCCACTGACTGGCAGATCTCAGCAGGGTGCTTGACTCATGTAATTTAATCTTTGCTCTAGCATTTCCTTTGTTAGAGGGGACATTTTTTTGCTGCACTATAGCCATGGCCTTACTTGACTGCAATCACATCCAGTAAGGTCTTGCACCAAGGAGCTAAAGAATAAAACATTTATACTATTAACCAGTTTAGATCTTTATTAATTTAAGTGTTAAGGTATCACTTTGTGCTTCCACCTTGTTAAAAATTGAGATTTACATGTGCAAAGTGTGTTGGTATGCAGTGTTTGCCTTCATATGTTTTTACTCCACTGGTTGGTAGTGTCCCTGGATTTGTCTTTGTACATACAAACCACATTGCTATATTTCCCCCTTCCTTTTTATTGTGTCCAGAAGTCACTTACAACAAAGTAAATTTTTTATTGATTTTTTTAAATAAAGGACATCAAGGTTAACTTACCTTGAATCAGATAATGGATGCCACTGCAAATAATCACTGTTGAAATATTTGTGCATGGACAAAATCCCTTACTAAATCTATTTGCCAGCCTCCAGTTCAATTGGTGCTATGGCTTTATATACTGGTGTGTTTGCTCATGCCTTCCAAATATCTCCACCATTACATACCGGTTTTGCAGTGTAGTAACCACCCTACATGCCCATACACCTTTAGCCATTAATATGCAGCTACTCCTGTTCATGTGAGTATGTGAATTCATTTTCAGACTTGAGGTGTGGAAGCTGCACTGAATAATTCTAGGTGCTTGTTCAGGTTTCACATGGTGCTTGCTTAGAGCTACTCTCATGTTAAGCCACTATGAATATGTTGCACTGCCACCTCTGATACCAGGGTAATGTTTTAATCTTTCTATTCCCGCACTGCACACTAGCAGTATCTGGTGCAAATACAACAGAGAAGTATGCAAGCGATACACCACCTAAGCATCATTTGCCCTGCAGAATGTACAAGTATGCATACCAAATTTCTGTGTTTCCAAACATCTGTTACTACACTACCACTGAATAAAATGAACAGCACTCAGGCTGGGGGAAGGACAAGGGAGCCATGACATCACAGAATGGGTGGGTCTTATTATTTTAGTTAGAATCCGATAACGGCTGTGGTGATGTCATTTTGGGGGAGGGAACTGATTAAAAAAAAAGAAAGAAAGTACCTGCACTGCCTGGCCTCGATGATGTCAGTAATTGGGCGACTCCAGCAAGCTTTATTCAAACGTGAGAGAATCATTTTGTAAGTGAAACCATCACAGTATGAGAAGGTAGGCTTCTGTTACAGAAGTGAGGGGAATTATAAAAATTGTAAATGCTTTATTGTTGTTGCTTTACAGAGGACAATGTAAATAGGGAGGAAAACGGCCGTGAAGTTGAGGAATAAATTAGAGAAACCTGTTGTACTCCTTTAGCTTCTGAGATCATGAGAAGAAACTGTGAGATTATAATTTCATTAGCAGTTTCACCAAATACACCTCAAAAAAGTTCCTTCTTTGACGGTGGGTAGAGAATGTCCCTTCACCTAAGATGGAATGACCTCAAAGTTGAGTGCTTTAAGTTAGGGAGCATGATCCCGCCTCCCTACATGGCAGATGTGAGGGAATCTGTCTACCCAGTAAAATATTTCTATTTAATTTTTTATAACTGTTATTTTGGTTTTGTTTCATCTGAAACAGCATTTAGATAGTTTAGTGTCATTACTAACACAGAACCACAGATAGACATGTAAGGAAAAGTTTTTGTGTAGCTTACTAGTTTCTGTATTTCCCAACTTAGTCTGTCTAGTAATGTGCTGCACATAAAGGTGTGCCGTATGGTAAATAAATGTGCCAGAAGTTGAGACAACACATTATCGCAATTCTTTCTATAGCAGGTGATCCATCATATAGATTCATAGGTAAGTACTAGGCTAGCTGCCCTTGTGGGCCATTTTAAGCCTAGCCAGTTTCTCTTTTTTGTGCCCAAAATAACCTATCCCATTTGGTTAGAACTGACCTTACCCATCCTATTGTCAATAATTATATATTACCCATACTGGGAATAACTAGGCTCATACCATAGATAATTTGAGGACTCATGCATGGGATAAAGCATTTAGGAGTTATCTCTGTCCATTAGTAGTACAGGGGGAAGTCATGGGGTAAATTTTCTTTTTCCCATCTGTAAATCCAAGTTGTACTTGAATATGGACAAGGATGAATTTTGTTTAATGTGGAAAAGGGAATATGTTTCAGAGCAGCGGTATCCCCTGTGAGATATACATGTCCCTCCAAACCATTCCATTGACGTTAAGAAAGAAGTTTAGATTCCTAGACTCAGTATTTCTGTTGCCATTTCAGTTGCTGATGTGTAGTAAATCCATCAGTATTGGGTCAGAGGATGCCTTGTATGCCAGACACAGGTCACTCCTTAGCAGTCTTTAGGGTACCAAGTACAGTGGCAGGCCATGTAGGACATGTTGCTTAGGTCTTGTATCCTTTTAGTAAGGTATCTCTGTGGGCATTCTAGTTGTTGCATGTGTCTGGACAGATACATGCCAAAGGGGTTGTTATAGTCAATGATTGGTGAATGATGAAATAAACTGCTTGAAACCACCACGATGTAATCCAAAAATCATTTAATATGAGAGTGGAACAGGAACGAGCGCTTTCACACAAACAAGTTGTGCTTCATCAGGTTACAATCATTCACAAAATCCCATTTCCTTTTATAGAAACCCCTTTGTCATAATTAATCAATTAGTTACATCAATTAAATAATTAAAATCTATTAGCAAGCTTTGAGCTTGTTTGTGAAATTCCAACAAACAAAACAAAACAAAACAGTGGTATTAATTTTACCTATCTGACATTGTGTTTAAAACCAACATAGAGATCTATTTAATGTTTCACTTAGCTCATTTAAAGCTCATCATTATAAATCTCATACAAATAAATACCGCATTATTTACGGTAGTATAAAAACTATTCAGACATCAGCATTATGTTTCATTAACTCAGATCAGGAAGCGATGCCCATATTTAGTTAAAAAGCAGACCAGAGTATATCACATTAATTAACGAAATTGTGAGTTAAATAGGGCTACTCAAGCTGCTCAAGCATTTTGTTTAACATCCGTAAATTAGACCAGGAAGCCATGCCCATATTTAGAAGGGGCAATGTATAATGTAGCTTCCACTAGAGTTTTTATTAGACTAACAATCCTAGCTCGTCTCTAAGTGTATATGTTCCCACTAAATAATGTTACATCTCATAAAAGTACTTATTTCAAGACACTTAGTTTATATGTATCTATGCAATCATAAAAGTTACTATAAAGATTACATCGTCTCAGCATGTTAAGCCAAAGGACCTTATACAAATATTATATGTTTTCAAACAGAGCCATCATCAAATATGACAGAGTTTATGTCATAATGAATTGATAATTATATGAAAGAAAAACTGTCGTATTGTGGCAGCTAGCTATACTTAGCACAGTACAAACGCTGCCATGTTAATCACGGCAGAAATGGTATATCACAAAAAATATAATTATGATAAAGGATAAATTCTAATGTCAAAAATTCAATGATCGCCCAAATATTCAGAGTATATATATATCTTATAAAGTACCTCAGATCTTATAGGTAGTATATTCTTTTGAGAATAGAATCATAAACAAATACCACAAACGGGACCAAATAAACAGATAAAATAAGCAGTGTAAAGCACTGTCTATAGGAATAAACATAACAATAATTTTAAAACTCAACTATAATATAATCTTCGAAGATTAATATTAGAAGCTAGACTATAAAATATCATTATTTATAGTTTACGAATTCAACATACATCAATGCTGCAGATAAAAGCTTCATCACAGGAAATTCATGAACTCAGTGGAGTCTAGTATGAATATTTGATCATTATTTATCAAAATTAATATATACAAATAAAAATAGAAACAAAACATGAAATATATAAAAAATATAAAAAAATATAAAATAAAAATGAATTTATAGTGACAATATAAAGTATCAATATATATAACAAAAAATACTTATATCTTATGAACTTTTGATAAAAATGACTCAGTATGCGAAGATTGATTTACGTGCTTATATATTAGCTTGGACCTATCAGAGCTGGTCGGAGATTAACTACAGAATTGAGGCCTGGCAATAAATGTGCTCTAAGTCTCAATATCCATCTTAGCTCAAAGCCCTCCAGAGTATTTAGGTTATCACCTTCCCTTCTGTTAGAATCCACCACCTGTAGGACCTGAAACACAAAACTGTGTTGAGGGTATATACTACAATGTAAAGCTAAGGCATTATTAAGATTATTCTTTCTGATGTTATACACATGTTCATAAATTCGATCTTTTAACCTCCGTGATGTTAAACCAACATAATAAGCATCACAAAGGGCAAGTAGCCAAATAAATTATGTTTCTAGTATTGCAGTTTGCATAATGCATAGGTGTTATATTCCTTATCATATCTGGAGGTGTAAAGCCATTATCTTTACTAATATAATGGCAATAGGAACATTTCATTACATGGAAAGGTGCCATTTTTAATCAAGGATCTGATGTCAGTAGACCTATTAATTAATTTCTCCTTACATAATAGTCTCTTTATGTTCATACAATTCATATATCTAAAAGTTGGTTTTTTGTTAATAACTTCTGAAATGGATGCATCTGACAATAGAATTTTCCAATTACCCTTTATTATATTGGTCAGATGCTGTACATCATTAGTGAATTTAATATCATAAGACATGGTATTAAATGTCTTCCTACTAAATTATAATAAATATTAGGCTTTTAACATAGGACCCAGTATCATTAATTAATGGCTCTGTTATCTCACTAATCAGTTTAATCGGATATCCCTTTCCACAAAAATCTAGTTTGAGTTTCGATCAAACTTAGAGAGTCAAATCTATCACTACAGATTCTAACTATCCTTCCCATTTGATTCTTTACTATATTTGGAAAGATATGCCGTGGATGTAGACTATCATAGTGGAGGATCCCATTCCTCCAACAGGTTTTCCTATAAAGTGTTGTAACTAGTCCATTTTCGTTGTCCTTTTTAATGGTAATATCTAAGAAATTTATATGATGGTAGGAAAGATCATAGCTAAACTTAAAGAATGGAGTGACACCATTCATATAGTCAATAAATGAAGTGAGGCTATCTGCATCACCATTCCATATGATTAATACATCGTCTACAAAACGTCTGTATAATATGACGTTTGCAAACCTTGGATCACTAAATATAAATTCCTTTTCCCATTCCAAAACGACAAGGTTGGCATATGCATTAGCACAGGGGGTCCCCATGGCAACCCCCCATGTCTGTGCATATGCCACATTGTCGTAAAGGAAGACATTGTTGTTCAGGACTAGATCTAAAGGCAACATATATTCATGACCTCATTATTCAAACCTTAAGTTGAGTCAAATGGCTTCTTATTGCTTCTAGGCCATAATCATGGGGAATCCTCGTAAATAAGCTTTCAATATCCAGGGTCACAAAAATAGTACTATTCATTATTTCCTTAGTTATGTTATCTGACTTCAAGTCATCTAGAAGCCTATAAGAGTCCAGAAGAATTGTAGGAATCTGTTTTACAAAGGCACCTAATTTATCCTGTATATAAAGTGATGCGTTATAGGTGACCCAATGATCACCAGAGACTATAGGTCTCAATGGTGGTGGATATATCTTTTTGTGTAATTTCGGCAAGCCTTTGATAATAGGAATGAGGGGAAGCTCTACTAATAAAAAGTCATAAAGAGATTTTTCAATAGACCTAGTCATGAGCATATCGTAAAGAGTATCATGAACATATTGTATTAGTATAGTTACATGTGACTTCTCAATCCTTTTATAGGCAGTGTCACTATCTAGCATGCGAAGCATTTGATCATTATAAAAAGTCGCATCCATAGCCACTATCCCCCCTCCTTTATCTGCTGGCCTAAATGTAATATCAGGATCATTGCACATCATGTTCAGTTCAGACTTTTCCTCCATATTAAGATTGACAAAAATATTCTTTTTCAATTGGCTCTCATAATAAGCATACAAATCACGTTCGCATATTCTCAAGAAACAGTCCACTATAGGTATCATAGGTGGTGTAAAAACACTTTTCTTTCTGCAGATGAATTTAGAATTGTTACCAAGGATGTTGGCAGAATCAAATGTATTACTATTTTTAAACATTAACCTCAGTGATAATTTTCTACAAAATTTGCGTAGACCTATAAGAGTGTCACTGATATTACTATGCTGAGAGGGTATGAAGGATAAGCCCTTGTTTAGAACGTTCACGGCATAATTTGAAAATGTTCTAGATGATAGATTAAAAAATAAACAGTTTAGATCATAGTTCTCCGATTTTTCTATAATGCACCTTCCATGATTTGATGAGAAGCTCAGATCTTCACTCTTCTTCGTTGCTCCTTCCTTTCTTCTGATAGTTTCCTTTTCCCCCTCCCCCGACTGTGAGATCGGGCTCGCACTACCTCTTTGTAAGGGAGGGGAAAATTCAAAGGCACGGGTGCTGTCGATTTAAAGGTGGAAACTGTAGCTTTTGGTTTCGTACCTGTATTTAACATCTGTGCCAAACCTTGCTGATTACAGGGTATCGACAGAGCTGGAGTATCTGATAATACAGATGCTTCATTAGGTACAGTCTCTATATGCGATCCTGTGTTGATCGTATTGCTGTGTGCACTAGCAGGAACATCATTGTCCAAGCCAGAAGTAGTGTCTCCTGTATTACTAGGTGGATTGGTAAAGTTGGAGGATACTCTCGGCCAAACAAAAATTCGGCCGAGCTGAAAATCCTCACAATCACGCTTTAATTTTTTCATTTTAATCTGCTCCAGTTTGTTACTATATAGGGATAGTTGCTTATTCATGGCTTGTATTTTAGCTTTGCAAAACTCAGATTCATAGGTGGTAGTGAGTAGATTGTATTGCTCTTCAACCTTAACTAATAACTCAGCTTCCTGTGGTGAAAAATAATCTAAAAGGAGCTGAATATATTTAAAGCCAAAGTCAATGTTCATTTTCTGCCATTGCCGAAGTAGGTCTGGTTGAGAATCCCCATAAGTCGGCATGCACAAGACGCGCATGCCGCGGGGAATCACTTTAAAATGCTGACATGCTTGCAGATGTCGTCTCTGCCACACAAGTCTATGCAGACGATAAAGATCATTCTCTAATGTTCTCATATTCCCAAAAAATTCATGCATATTGTCAGCATTAACAGATGGGCTTTTACATGTCTCACCATTTAAATCCATGAGTAGCAACGGGTTTTCACGTTGATAAAAAAGGCAATTCCAATTGTCATGAGAAGAGTTGTTCACTGGATTGTAGTCTAGTTCAATATTCTGCACTTCCATCGCGTGATGACTGGATAGGTAAAAAAACCAAAGAAATAACTGCAAAAAAACGAATCCAATCACCCAGAGGTTTCTTGCATCAAGTAGAAGAAGCAATGATGAAATAAACTGCTTGAAACCACCACGATGTAATCCAAAAATCATTTAATATGAGAGTGGAACAGGAACGAGCGCTTTCACACAAACAAGTTGTGCTTCATCAGGTTACAATCATTCACAAAATCCCATTTCCTTTTATAGAAACCCCTTTGTCATAATTAATCAATTAGTTACATCAATTAAATAATTAAAATCTATTAGCAAGCTTTGAGCTTGTTTGTAAAATTCCAACAAACAAAACAAAACAAAACAGTGGTATTAATTTTACCTATCTGACATTGTGTTTAAAACCAACATAGAGATCTATTTAATGTTTCACTTAACTCATTTAAAGCTCATCATTATAAATCTCATACAAATAAATACCGCATTATTTACGGTGATATATAAAAACTATTCAGACATCAGCATTATGTTTCATTAACTCAGATCAGGAAGCGATGCCCATATTTAGTTAAAAAGCAGACCAGAGTATATCACATTAATTAACGAAATTGTGAGTTAAATAGGGCTACTCAAGCTGCTCAAGCATTTTTGTTTAACATCCGTAAATTAGACCAGGAAGCCATGCCCATATTTAGAAGGGGCAATGTATAATGTAGCTTCCACTAGAGTTTTTATTAGACTAACAATCCTAGCTCGTCTCTAAGTGTATATGTTCCCACTAAATAATGTTACATCTCATAAAAGTACTTATTTCAAGACACTTAGTTTATATGTATCTATGCAATCATAAAAGTTACTATAAAGATTACATCGTCTCAGCATGTTCGCCAAAGGACCTTATACAAATATTATATGTTTTCAAACAGAGCCATCATCAAATATGACAGAGTTTATGTCATAATGAATTGATAATTATATGAAAGAAAAACTGTCGTATTGTGGCAGCTAGCTAAACTTAGCACAGTAGAAACGCTGCCATGTTAATCACGGCAGAAATGGTATATCACAAAAAATATAATTATGATAAAGGATAAATTCTAATGTCAAAATTCAATGATCGCCCAAATATTCAGAGTATATATATATCTTATAAAGTACCTCAGATCTTATAGGTAGTATATTCTTTTGAGAATAGAATCATAAACAAATACCACAAACGGGACCAAATAAACAGATAAAATAAGCAGTGTAAAGCACTGTCTATAGGAATAAACATAACAATAATTTTAAAACTCAACTATAATATAATCTTCGAAGATTAATATTAGAAGCTAGACTATAAAATATCATTATTTATAGTTTACGAATTCAACATACATCAATGCTGCAGATAAAAGCTTCATCACAGGAAATTCATGAACTCAGTGGAGTCTAGTATGAATATTTGATCATTATTTATCAAAATTAATATATACAAATAAAAATAGAAACAAAACATGAAATATATAAAAAATATAAAAAATATAAAAATAAAAATGAATTTATAGTGACAATATAAAGTATCAATATATATAACAAAAAATACTTATATCTTATGAACTTTTGATAAAAATGACTCAGTATGCGAAGATTGATTTACGTGCTTATATATTAGCTTGGACCTATCAGAGCTGGTCGGAGATTAACTACAGAATTGAGGCCTGGCAATAAATGTGCTCTAAGTCTCAATATCCATCTTAGCTCAAAGCCCTCCAGAGTATTTAGGTTATCACCTTCCCTTCTGTTAGAATCCACCACCTGTAGGACCTGAAACACAAAACTGTGTTGAGGGTATATACTACAATGTAAAGCTAAGGCATTATTAAGATTATTCTTTCTGATGTTATACACATGTTCATAAATTCGATCTTTTAACCTCCGTGATGTTAAACCAACATAATAAGCATCACAAAGGGCCTAAGTAGCCAAATAAATTATGTTTCTAGTATTGCAGTTTGCATAATGCATAGGTGTTATATTCCTTATCATATCTGGAGGTGTAAAGCCATTATCTTTACTAATATAATGGCAATAGGAACATTTCGTACATGGAAAGGTGCCAGTTTTAATCAAAGATCTGATGTCAGTAGACCTATTAATTAATTTCTCCTTACATAATAGTCTCTTTATGTTCATACAATTCATATATCTAAAAGTTGGTTTTTTGTTAATAACTTCTGAAATGGATGCATCTGACAATAGAATTTTCCAATTACCCTTTATTATATTGGTCAGATGCTGTACATCATTAGTGAATTTAATATCATAAGACATGGTATTAAATGTCTTCCTACTAGAATTATAATAAATATTAGGCTTTTTAACATAGGACCCAGTATCATTAATTAATGGCTCTGTTATCTCACTAATCAGTTTAATCGGATATCCCCTTTCCACAAAAAATCTAGTTTGAGTTTCGATCAAACTTAGAGAGTCAAATCTATCACTACAGATTCTAACTATCCTTCCCATTTGATTCTTTACTATATTTGGAAAGATATGCCGTGGATGTAGACTATCATAGTGGAGGATCCCATTCCTCCAACAGGTTTTCCTATAAAGTGTTGTAACTAGTCCATTTTCGTTGTCCTTTTTAATGGTAATATCTAAGAAATTTATATGATGGTAGGAAAGATCATAGCTAAACTTAAAGAATGGAGTGACACCATTCATATAGTCAATAAATGAAGTGAGGCTATCTGCATCACCATTCCATATGATTAATACATCGTCTACAAAACGTCTGTATAATACGACGTTTGCAAACCTTGGATCACTAAATATAAATTCCTTTTCCCATTCCAAAATGACAAGGTTGGCATATGCATTAGCACAGGGGGTCCCCATGGCAACCCCCCATGTCTGTGCATATGCCACATTGTCGTAAAGGAAGACATTGTTGTTCAGGACTAGATCTAAAAGGCAACATATATTCATGACCTCATTATTCGAAACCTTAAGTTGAGTCAAATGGCTTCTTATTGCTTCTAGGCCATAATCATGGGGAATCCTCGTAAATAAGCTTTCAATATCCAGGGTCACAAAAATAGTACTATTCATTATTTCCTTAGTTATGTTATCTGACTTCAAGTCATCTAGAAGCCTATAAGAGTCCAGAAGAATTGTAGGAATCTGTTTTACAAAGGCACCTAATTTATCCTGTATATAAAGTGATGCGTTATAGGTGACCCAATGATCACCAGAGACTATAGGTCTCAATGGTGGTGGATATATCTTTTTGTGTAATTTCGGCAAGCCTTTGATAATAGGAATGAGGGGAAGCTCTACTAATAAAAAGTCATAAAGAGATTTTTCAATAGACCTAGTCATGAGCATATCGTAAAGAGTATCATGAACATATTGTATTAGTATAGTTACATGTGACTTCTCAATCCTTTTATAGGCAGTGTCACTATCTAGCATGCGAAGCATTTGATCATTATAAAAAGTCGCATCCATAGCCACTATCCCCCCTCCTTTATCTGCTGGCCTAAATGTAATATCAGGATCATTGCACATCATGTTCAGTTCAGACTTTTCCTCCATATTAAGATTGACAAAAATATTCTTTTTCAATTGGCTCTCATAATAAGCATACAAATCACGTTCGCATATTCTCAAGAAACAGTCCACTATAGGTATCATAGGTGGTGTAAAAACACTTTTCTTTCTGCAGATAAATTTAGAATTGTTACCAGAGGTGTTAGCAGAATCAAATGTATTACTATTTTTAAACATTAACCTCAGTGATAATTTTCTGCAAAATTTACGTAGACCTATAAGAGTGTCACTGATATTACTATGCTGAGAGGGTATGAAGGATAAGCCCTTGTTTAGAACGTTCACGGCATAATTTGAAAATGTTCTAGATGATAGATTAAAAAATAAACAGTTTAGATCATAGTTCTCCGATTTTTCTATAATGCACCTTCCATGATTTGATGAGAAGCTCAGATCTTCACTCTTCTTCGTTGCTCCTTCCTTTCTTCTGATAGTTTCCTTTTCCCCCTCCCCCGACTGTGAGATCGGGCTCGCACTACCTCTTTGTAAGGGAGGGGAAAATTCAAAGGCACGGGTGCTGTCGATTTAAAGGTGGAAACTGTAGCTTTTGGTTTCGTACCTGTATTTAACATCTGTGCCAAACCTTGCTGATTACAGGGTATCGACAGAGCTGGAGTATCTGATAATACAGATGCTTCATTAGGTACAGTCTCTATATGCGATCCTGTGTTGATCGTATTGCTGTGTGCACTAGCAGGAACATCATTGTCCAAGCCAGAAGTAGTGTCTCCTGTATTACTAGGTGGATTGGTAAAGTTGGAGGATACTCTCGGCCAAACAAAAATTCGGCCGAGCTGAAAATCCTCACAATCACGCTTTAATTTTTTCATTTTAATCTGCTCCAGTTTGTTACTATATAGGGATAGTTGCTTATTCATGGCTTGTATTTTAGCTTTGCAAAACTCAGATTCATAGGTGGTAGTGAGTAGATTGTATTGCTCTTCAACCTTAACTAATAACTCAGCTTCCTGTGGTGAAAAATAATCTAAAAGGAGCTGAATATATTTAAAGCCAAAGTCAATGTTCATTTTCTGCCATTGCGAGTAGGTCTGGTTGAGAATCCCCATAAGTCGGCATGCACAAGGCGCATGCATGAGGAATCACTTTAAAATGCTGACATGCTTGCAGATGTCGTCTCTGCCACACAAGTCTATGCAGGCGATAAAGATCATTCTCTAATGTTCTCATATTCCCAAAAATTCATGCATATTGTCAGCATTAACAGATGGGCTTTTACATGTCTCACCATTTAAATCCATGAGTAGCAGGGTTTTCACGTTGATAAAAAGGCAATTCAATTGTCATGAGAAGAGTTGTTCACTGGATTGTAGTCTAGTTCAATATTCTGCACTTCCATCGCGTGATGACTGGATAGGTAAAAACCAAAGAAATAACTGCAAAAACGAATCCAATCACCCAGAGGTTTCTTGCATCAAGTAGAAGAAGCAATGATGAAATAAACTGCTTGAAACCACCACGATGTAATCCAAAATCATTTAATATGAGAGTGGAACAGGAACGGCTTTCACACAAACAAGTTGTGCTTCATCAGGTTACAATCATTCACAAAATCCCATTTCCTTTTATAGAAACCCCTTTGTCATAATTAATCAATTAGTTACATCAATTAAATAATTAAAATCTATTAGCAAGCTTTGAGCTTGTTTGTGAAATTCCAACAAACAAAACAAAACAAAACAGTGGTATTAATTTTACCTATCTGACATTGTGTTTAAAACCAACATAGAGATCTATTTAATGTTTCACTTAGCTCATTTAAAGCTCATCATTATAAATCTCATACAAATAAATACCGCATTATTTACGGTAGTATATAAAAACTATTCAGACATCAGCATTATGTTTCATTAACTCAGATCAGGAAGCGATGCCCATATTTAGTTAAAAAGCAGACCAGAGTATATCACATTAATTAACGAAATTGTGAGTTAAATAGGGCTACTCAAGCTGCTCAAGCATTTTTGTTTAACTTTACTTCTCCCCTCCCCCATAACACCTAGCTTCCCTAGCTGTCAAAGTCCTGAGGGTAATTTAACCTGGTAATTCCACTGACTGGCAGATCTCAGCAGGGTGCTTGACTCATGTAATTTAATCTTTGCTCTAGCATTTCCTTTGTTAGAGGGGACATTTTTTTGCTGCACTATAGCCATGGCCTTACTTGACTGCAATCACATCCAGTAAGGTCTTGCACCAAGGAGCTAAAGAATAAAACATTTATACTATTAACCAGTTTCGATCTTTATTAATTTAAGTGTTAAGGTATCACTTCGTGCTTCCACCTTGTTAAAAATTGAGATTTATATGTGCAAAGTGTGTTGGTATGCAGTGTTTGCCTTCATATGTTTTTACTCCACTGGTTGGTTTGCAAAAAAAACCTTTTGCAGTGTCCCCGGATTTGTCTTTGTACATACAAACCACATTGCTATATTTTCCCCTTCCTTTATCTTGTGTCCAGAAGTCACTTACAACAAAGTAAATTTTTTATTGATTTTTTTTTAAATAAAGGACATCAAGGTTAACTTGCCTTGAATCAGATAATGGATGCCACTGCAAATAATCACTGTTGAAATATTTGTGCATGGACAAAATCCCTTACTAAATCTATTTGCCAGTCTCCAGTTCAATTGGTGCTATGGCTTTAATATACTGGTGTGTTTGCTCATGCCTTCCAAATATCTCCACCATTACATACCGGTTTTGCAGTGTAGTAACCACCCAACATGCCCATACACCTTTAGCCATTAATATGCAGCTACTCCTGTTCATGTGAGTATGTGAATTCATTTTCAGACTTGAGGTGTGGAAGCTGCACTGAATAATTCTAGGTGCTTGTTCAGGTTTCACATGGTGCTTGCTTAGAGCTACTCTCATGTTAAGCCACTATGAATATGTTGCACTGCCACCTCTGATACCAGGGTAATGTTTTAATCTTTCTATTCCCGCACTGCACACTAGCAGTATCTGGTGCAAATACAACAGAGAATTATGCAAGCGATACACCACCTAAGCATCATTTGCCCTGCAGAATGTACAAGTATGCATACCAAATTTCTGTGTTTCCAAACATCGGTTTTACTACACTACTACTGAATAAAATGAACAGCACTCAGGCTGGGGGAAGAACAAGGGAGCCATGACATCACAGAATGGGTGGGTCTTATTATTTTAGTTAGAATCCGATAACGGCTGTGGTGATGTCATTTTGGGGGAGGGAACTGATTAAAAAAAAAGAAAGAAAGTACCTGCACTGCCTGGCCTCGATGATGTCAGTAATTGGGCGACTCCAGCAAGCTTTATTCAAACGTGAGAGAATCATTTTGTAAGTGAAACCATCACAGTATGAGAAGGTAGGCTTCTGTTACAGAAGTGAGGGAATTATAAAATTGTAAATGCTTTATTGTTGTTGCTTTACAGAGGACAATGTAAATAGGGAGGAAAACGGCCGTGAAGTTGAGGAATAAATTAGAGAAACCTGTTGTACTCCTTTAGCTTCTGAGATCATGAGAAGAAACTGTGAGATTATAATTTCATTAGCAGTTTCACCAAATACACCTCAAAAAAGTTCCTTCTTTGACGGTGGGTAGAGAATGTCCCTTCACCTAAGATGGAATGACCTCAAAGTTGAGTGCTTTAAGTTAGGGAGCATGATCCCGCCTCCCTACATGGCAGATGTGAGGGAATCTGTCTACCCAGTAAAATATTTCTATTTAATTTTTATAACTGTTATTTTGGTTTTGTTTCATCTGAAACAGCATTTAGATAGTTTAGTGTCATTACTAACACAGAACCACAGATAGACATGTAAGGAAAAGTTTTTGTGTAGCTTACTAGTTTCTGTATTTCCCAACTTAGTCTGTCTAGTAATGTGCTGCACATAAAGGTGTGCCGTATGGTAAATAAATGTGCCAGAAGTTGAGACAACACATTATCGCAATTCTTTCTATAGCAGGTGATCCATCATATAGATTCATAGGTAAGTACTAGGCTAGCTGCCCTTGTGGGCCATTTTAAGCCTAGCCAGTTTCTCTTTTTTGTGCCCAAAATAACCTATCCCATTTGGTTAGAACTGACCTTACCCATCCTATTGTCAATAATTATATATTACCCATACTGGGAATAACTAGGCTCATACCATAGATAATTTGAGGGGACTCATGCATGGGATAAAGCATTTAGGAGTTATCTCTGTCCATTAGTAGTACAGGGGGAAGTCATGGGGTAAATTTTCTTTTTCCCATCTGTAAATCCAAGTTGTACTTGAATATGGACAAGGATGAATTTTGTTTAATGTGGAAAAGGGAATATGTTTCAGAGCAGCGGTATCCCCTGTGAGATATACATGTCCCTCCAAACCATTCCATTGACGTTAAGAAAGAAGTTTAGATTCCTAGACTCAGTATTTCTGTTGCCATTTCAGTTGCTGATGTGTAGTAAATCCATCAGTATTGGGTCAGAGGATGCCTTGTATGCCAGACACAGGTCACTCCTTAGCAGTCTTTAGGGTACCAAGTACAGTGGCAGGCCATGTAGGACATGTTGCTTAGGTCTTGTATCCTTTTAGTAAGGTATCTCTGTGGGCATTCTAGTTGTTGCATGTGTCTGGACAGATACATGCCAAAGGGGTTGTTATAGTCAATGATTGGCTTAATGATGGCTGAGTAGAGGGGGGCCAATGACATCACTAGATGTACTTGTTCTTCCATCCATGTTTCAGGTAAGGAGATGTAAGGATCCCCAGTTCAGAAACTTTGACCAAGTTATTGCATTTATTTTATAATAACCACACTTTAAAACATTTTTCATGTCATGAGAGGACAAGAACTACTGTCCATCACATATAGTTCTATCACAACTTGGGCTCACAATGCATAAACATTTATTACTAATGTATTTATTTATCTGAATCACTACTAATAAGCCATGTGTTTGTTTCTTTTTGAAAGGATACCAGCTTCCAGAATTTTTTTTGTGTGGCATCTGTGCTGTGGGATATCAGTGCGTGCATATCATACAGCTGCTAATAATAGTTCAAAGAAAATGGAATATGCAACATTCCTTCCAACTCCACTACTCAGAGAAGTATTGAGGAACATATCTGTTTACTTATGCCGCAAGGAGGTTAAAGGGTGCAGTCTACAGGCTGACTATCCTATTGAAGAAGCAGGTTGGAATGCAGCTTCCCAAAATACATTGATTCATATTTAGTTTCTCTCAACTTTTTGCAGCATCAAAGAAAACATGTTTTTAAGTCTTATTCGGCTTATTCTGTTTCCCAAGTTTTGGTGCGTGTGTCAATTTCAAACTCTGTAAGCAGAAAGGAATTAACATTCATTATGATTGTGTTGTTTACCGTTGTGCTCCTGAGCATTCATAAAGGCAGAATATGAAAAGCAAGGAAAGAAAGGACAGACAAACTATTAAAACTGTAGTGCATTGCAAAACTACAGATGTTTACGGATCTAAAGAGTATTTAGAGAACATCACCGTGAAGTGTATAGATTAGTGAGTGTGAAAAATATAGCAGCAATAGCATAGTAGCTGGTTGGCCTGGCATTCATTTAAAATAAGGGCTACTCTGTAAGTAAACATCTCAAACTGAAGGTCACTGGCTACTAGTGGCAGAAAAACCTTCGGTACTATCACATCAGCATGGTTGCTGACAATGCAGCATGCTGTCTGGTTGCCATGGTCCATAACAAATTTAAGTCAGCAAATGGCTTGAGTAGTAAACGGAAGAACTGAAGAGCATCAGCCTGCACACATTCTCTGTGGAAATATTCCCTTCTGTGGCATACAATGACCATCCCTTAAAATACATGCCAGATGATGGACAACTGAGAAATGCACCAGTGTCTGACATAGGGATGGTTTCACTGAAACCTTTTACTTTTACAACATCAGTGTCTCATCATCTGCCATGAGCTACACAGCCTGCTTATGTCATCTCTGAATACTTGTGACACATAAACATCTATATGGCAGGAGCTAAAAAGCCATCTAAGCTTTTGTGAATTAGTTCATCCATTCAGTACCAGATAGGATGTTCTTTGTCCATTTGTCAGCATGCAGCGAAACACCAGTTCTGCTCTATCAGGAACCAGCATCTGATACTGTAAACCAAGAAGTAGGAATGTCAGCCTCACAGAGAACCCATGACATGCATGCCAGGTCTGTAAACTCAATAACAAGGCTAATGATTTAATATTATTAAAATAATAACATTTCATTTTCAAGGATTACAATTCATGGGATTATAAAAATTTTTATACTAAGTTCCTAGTTTCTGTCAAGCACCTTTAAATTTATAATGTCTCTTGCAAGGAAGCAGAATAAAAACAAATTCAAAAATTCAGAATACCACATGCAAAAAACTGCTAGTAATATAAATAATAAATGTAAGGAAAATAAAGTTATCTGGTTGATATGTTGCGGCCTCATACAGCAAAGAGTGTTTAGTCGGCTCTGGAACACCAAATGGCCAATCTGTCAACAAGGTATAGAACTTTACAGAGGTTTGGCAAACTCAAACTTAGTTTTACTGTTTAGGGGGTACAAGGAAGCATAACCTCTACACAATGTGGGAATACATTATTCTATACAAAAGAGGGAAAAAAGTGATTTGCAGTTTATGTGTTCTAGCTCTGACTGAGCATCTATATGGGACACACAATATATCTAACAAAGTAAAAAGCTCTTCTGATCCTGCCCAAAGTCTCAGTCTCCTTAAGTGCTTTGTTTTGTTCTTGGCATTTATGCAAGCCATAGTCTAGAACTTTTATCTGAATTTCTCAAGAAACACTGTAAAACACTGACCTTGCTAATGTGGTTGGATAAATAAGTGAAAGCATTAATTTTAAAAAGTGAATCAAGGAAAAAGATAAACATGCAGTGTTCTGCCTGGACATGAATGCAGTCTGATTAACAGCCTGGAATGTTTTCAGATGTTTTACCACAATACAGATATATTCAATAAGGTAAAGGACAGCATGCAGTGTAAAACATAAATAAAACAATAAAATAGACTCTTCCCTGTAAAGAAACATTCTACTAACCATCAGCAAGCTTGTCAAGTGTGTATTTATTCTGGCTTTAAAATACACTATCCCACACCATATAAGTGTTTGAACTTGATTAGATAACAGCAGTTAAAAATGACACAAAGTCAAAATATACACAAACAATATACATAGATAATATACATGTATGTATGTATATACATATATCAAGCAGGCAAAAATGACAGCTAGTCAAAGTGTTTCTTCCTGAATAAGCAGAAGATATCCCATGAATAAAAGAATGCATACAACCAGAAAAAAGCAATTTGATAGTTTAACTGCCACTTTTTTGACATTTATAAAAGCTAAAAAAATATGTAATTATATCTTAAGGTTCTGTATTCACACATATTTCTGTATAGTTAGTATCATTTTTCTAATCTGTTCTACCCACAAAATGGGCTGGTGTGGGCTATGCATACTGAGATATTTTCTGTTATTTAAATGTTCTTTCTTCTACAGTCAAGCGCATAGTTAGGCATATGCCATGCATGCAGTGACCTGTACTTACAAAAAAAATTTATTCATTTATGTTGTGCACCGGGGCCTACAGAATTGTAACAACAAATAATAGATTCGCTATTTTGGATCTACTACAAATGTTTGCATGCTAGTTGCTCAGAAAGGGAATTGCTTGAAATTCTATGAACTGTATCTTTCGTAACTATTTAGCCCTTCCAACACCCTATCCTATAAAACTGTATAGCCCTACCAGAACCCTTACTCTAGCCCAAAAACTCCCTTCCTGCTCCCTAAAACTCCATTTTCTCTCTCCCTAAACCTAAAATCTCCCTCCTGCATCCTATCTCCAAGACTCCCTTCTTGTTCCCTAACCCTAAAATATACTTTACACTCCTTAAATCTATAACTCCATTCCTCACCAGTGTCCTAATTCAAACTCCCACCCTCTCCCACTCCCTCACCATGGCTGATGCATACCTCACTTTAACTCAAATTATGTGTTCGGGTAAGCTGGCCGGTCTACCTGAACTACAAGATGCTCACGTCCCTGGCTTGACACTCAAGCTCTTGTAGTAAATATTTTTTCCAGAATGTCTGCATGGCTTAATAAAGTACATTTCTTTTCTTCCTTTTTTATTTTTTTAAGCTGGTCACTGCAGGATTGTCTTTTTTTTCCACTGTTGAAATGTATGCTTCCCAAAAGGCATGCTCTGTCAGTCAATATGTACGTTTGCACAATCCCCAGTGCAACAGTCTTGCCACATTATTATGCATTCAAGTATACAGGTCTTCTGCCATTAGTGTAATATACCCACCAACAAGACATGGGACTGTTTCCAATTCTATTTTACAAAACTTGAATGTGTCAGTTTCTTTGGCATGTCCAATGGACTTTGTAAACCAACGTGTACGTTGTCCACTATTCTGGGCTGCCAATATTAAACATTTAATCTTTTGGTTTAAGTTCACCTTTCCTTAACCATTTCTGCATTAAATCCTGATCAACATGAGTTTTTTCCAGGAGTTTTCTGTACTTGCAACTGTATTTCTGCATTTTCCACATTTCTTGCCTTCTCATCTGATCCTTCACCTTATATTCTTTCTTTTGCTTTTTGGCACATTCAATTGCTGCTTGATTTTTATCTACCTCTGGTTTGATATCCATTCCCACTTAATACTGATATACTTCTGCTAAACATAGCAGGGAAGTCATCTTAGACTTGTTCTCCATATATTTTAAAGCTTCTACCATGTTTGGATCTTGTGAGGTCAGCACATATCTATGCAGTCCTAAAATTGTAGATCTATACATGTAATAAATTTCGAGGAGGCCCAAACCTCCTTCAAAATGGGGAATACATAATCCTGGTACAGACTGATTTTTATAAATCATTTGATAAGCATGAAGCATTTTTCTTACTTCCTTGTCCAACTGATCCAGTACCTGTTGGGGCCAGTCAATCACCCCAAAAATGAAAGTTAGAACAAGAAGAGCAAATTGGTTTATAGCGTGGACTTGGTTCTTAGATGCCAGGGCTGTTGTCAGTATTTAGTCTGATAAAATATTCTTTACTAAGTTTTACTCACAGTTTTTCATGTTTTATTGAAAATTATTTATTAATTCCCAAATATTTATACACTCCCTCTTGCTCAAGTTCTTTTATATCACATTCCTGTCCCAGACTGATATTTTTGGTGTTGCAGCTTTCATACTTTAAAGGTTGCCTTTGCACATTTATCAAGACTAAATGACATTCTTTTGTCATTTGAGAATGTTTTGACCACTTGCAGTTGTGCTTTCAGTTCCTCATCTGATGAGCTATACATGTTTAACTCATCCGCAAAATGAAGATGAGAAGTCTTTACACTTTTTACAGTTTTCTGGGAGCCAAATTGTAGCCATGACTTAATCTGTTAAGTAGACAATTTAATGGGTTAAGGGCAAGACAGAGGACCAGCGGTGACAGACAGTCACCCTGGAGCATCCCCCCTTTGAATTTTTATTCCTGGGATAACAATGTGTCCTTTATCATGGCTTATCTGCAAAGTGGTTTACCACTGTTTCATGGTCACTATAATGTAATCAATGAGTGTAGGGTGTATCTTATACATTTGTAAGCACTCTTTTATTCATGAATGTGGGATGCTGTCAAATTCTTTTTTTGTAGTCTATCCATGCCATAAATAAATTATTCTTCTTTTTACAATTCTCCATTATGACTTTATTTAACAACAAATGATTGTTCCTTATAACTTTTTTGTTACCCTTTGTTCTATTTCCATGATCGTGTTTTCTTCTGACTATAAACACTATCAGCATCAGTTCTGGTCTATAGTTTATACAGTTGGAAGATAAGTTATTGGTCTATAGTTTTTAGGATATCTTACAGGTTTATTCTTAAGAAGGAGTGTCATTTTTCCTGTTGTTAACTGGGCTGGCATCTGTTCTGGGTGCTCATATAAGTAGGTCTTATTCATGGCTAAATATTCATGTAAATATGTTAATACTTTTAGTCAGACGTTAAGTACTGCATCTGGTCCTGGAGTTTTCCATTTAGGAGCTTAGGAGCTTTTCTTAATTTTGTTTCAATTTCTCTGGCAGTTACTCTATCCCATTTCAAAGCCAACTTTGCTCAACTTTGCCCAACTTTGCGCTGGTTAGCGCGGTGCACAGCTATGCGCAAATACGTTGCGCTGGTTAGCGCGGTGTGCAGCTACACGCAATTGTATTTAAATATGCTCGACAATGGTAAAATGTGCTTAGCAGTGCTTTATATTGCTTAAAATAGGGTACTCGTGCTTCAGAATGCATAACCATTTCACCTTCATATATATATATATATATATATATATATATATATATATATATATATATATATATATAAAATTCGTTCACTACTACATTTAACATTTCAATGCTTTTTACAAAACTTATACATAAAAAAATGTCAAGAAATATTTTTGTATACAGATTTCCCACAGAAAATGGAACGCGCAGTAGTAGGACTCGAACCGGGAATGCCTCCTCTTTGTGCGAAGGCTCTAACCACTACACTATCGCTATTTTGCTTAATTTGCATATATTTTTCATATTATCCACTTCTGGTGTCTAAGCTGCTAACTGTAGCTAAGCAATGGGCAAACCCGCGCAAACCCGAGCAAATACGGGCAGCTATATTGGAAGAAAAAAAAAAAGAATTATTTTTATTTTTAGTTTTGTCAGTTGTTTAACATATGGGGAAGTGTAGTGTTACATTGTGCACATGTGAGTGGACTTGCTCATGTAACTCAAAATTGTGGCATTTCTTCATTGCAGGGGCGTGGATTTTTGGACTGCTTGGCAGTCCAACACGCCCCCTACACTCGTCCACGCACCGTGTAAGATTTAGAGTTGAGGCAGCGTGCGCCCTCATTAATATGCATGGTGCGCTGCCATCATACTTTTACACTGGCGCGTCCGTGTAAGAGTAATCCAGTCTTACACGGAAGATTAATAAATCTGGGGGTTTATCTTTTATTAATTTAGCTGCACAGTAATATATCCTCTTTACTTCTGTTATACTGCATGAATTTCTATGAACAGTCTTAATTACTGTGTTTGTTTTATTAAACTTCTAACATTTTGGGTCTTGCTGATTTTTTGTAGTTTATTTCTTTCATTGATCTTAATATGTCTACCCATCTCTATTGACTCAAGCAACTCTTCCCTTAGATCATTTTCTTCTAAACTAAGGGCACATTCTTTGTTGTCTATTTCCTGCGGGCATTCTACAGAAAGTTCTAGATCATCTTAGTGTACCATACTCTTTTCAGTTTCATACTGTGTCATCCATTGCTCTTTCGTATGGCAATGCACTGGCCTATTATTCCACAATACTGACTGTGTCAGAGCTGCCACAGTTTCCTGTCCTTCCCTTGCTGTGCAACTCCAACTGAAGTATTATACTCGTTTCCTACTGAGGGCTCCAATGTATCTTCATATGGCAACTGATCAGACGCTTCACTCTTCACTGGTTTCTCCTTAATTTGGGGATTCATTATTCTATAATGCTGTAATGTTATCATAGAGTTAGATTTTCTACACTAAGTCCTTCACTTTACAGGTAATCCATAACTTTGGTTTCTATTTCTTTAACTTCTCCATTACTAACCCTCTTATCTACTTTCCCACTTTGTTTTCTTATTTTTTTGTATTGTAAAATTTTCTGTACCAGATGCCCTTGACTGTGTTTCTCTTCAAATATCTTTGGTGCTGCTTTTTTTTTTTTTGTATTGTTTAGTTTTATTTTCTCCTTTGCATAAATACTGCACAATATTAAACGGATTTTTCTTTCCCGTCCATAGTTCTTTTTCAGATGTCACCCGCTCCTCCTGTTTCTCCTGACTTGGGGGATTCATTGTTCCATCACACTGTGATATAACCTGTGTTAAGACTCTCTACACTAAATCCTTTACTTCGAAGGTATTCCATAACTTCAGCTTCTAGTTTTTCAACTTCTACTTTACTAATCTTTTGTCCTACTTTCCACCTTTGTGTTCTTATTTTTTTGTATTGTGAAATTGTCCATATCTGGGTGCTTTTGCCTGTATTTCTCTTTGAATATCTTTACAGCTGCTTTTTTATATTGATTAATTCGGCTTTCTCATTTGCATAAATATTGCACCACATCTGATCTCTCTTTCTTTCCCATGTCCATATTTCTTTTTTATACCTTTCAAATAGATTTTGTTCTTTATATTTTCACACTTCCTCAGTCACCTCTTTTTCCAAACGGCCTGAAGTTTCTTGGTCTATATAATGTTTTTCATGAATATGTTGTATTAATAAACACAAATTTGCATGTGAAGCTTTTGACAGTTTTTCTTTTTAAGTAGAGCTGAGGTGATCCCAACTCTGCATGTTTGCCCATTGGAACTACTGCAAAGTTTAAAGCCTGTGGACAGCTTCACCAGTCAGCATGCAATAAATTTAACATATCTACACCTAAGGAGTAGCTCCATGTACTTTGTTTTTAGTACAGTACTTATTTGTCAATGTAAATGAGTATCAGTCTGATGAAAGCTTTCCACTATTTCACATCTTTTTCACGGTATTACCTAAAGCAGCATGTCATGTGATGTGTGTGTGTGTGTGTGGGGGGGGCACTGCAGCAAACAAGCACACAATTTTTAGTACGGTACATTTTTGTCAATGTACATGGTTATCAATTTATAGGTTCATAGGTTCATAAGTAGGTACTAGGCTATTGGCCCTAGGGCCTATACAAGCCTAGCCAAAAAGGTACCCTGGCTTTCGCCACCCAAGAAAATTATTTTCCTGTGCCTCTGTAAAGCAGAACCACAGAAGTGATCCCCGGGGTGAATTTCTTATTATCCATCCAATCATCAAGATTTTTCTTGAAGAGTGCTAATGAGTAGCTCTATTTGAAATAGATAGGTAGTCTGTTCCAAAGTATGGGAAGTCTCTGGGACAGGAATCTATCCCTCCAGCATGTTCTGTTTATTGTGGTGACAAGGTTTAGGTCCCTAGAGTGTGTAGCTCGGAGGGATTGGGATTTCTTTAAGTGGAGCAAGTCCAACAGCTCTGGTTTTGACATAGCTTTGTATGTTATGCAGAGATCGCCTCTGAGTAAGCGATATGTGACGGAGTAAAGCTGGACTTTTTTGAGATGGTCTGCGTAGGGCATCTGTTTGAGGCATTTCTGCAGCCTTTCCAGTTGTTGTAGATGTCTTGTGGAATACATACTAAAAGGGGCATTGTACTCTTTAATGGGTCTAATGAGTGATGAGTAGAGGGGAACAATGACCTCTTTTTTTCTGGATGAGAAACCTTTTGTGATGAGGTGTGCCACGTGGAAGGATTTCCTGACCACTGTGGCGATGTGATTATCAAAGGAGAGACTACTGTCCACCTGTGTCCCAAGGTCTCTTATCACACTTTCGGTGTTAAGTAGACTACCGCCTATGTGGTAGTTCATGGGTACACAGTTTTTACCAAAGGGGATGACAATGCACTTTTTGGCATTGAGCTTGAGACCACGGCTTTGACACCAGGCATCTGTCTCAGTGAGGCCCTTTTGTAGGATGTCCACATCATTAGAAGTTTCGATTATGGTTCCTAGCTTGCAGTCATCTGCGAACTTAGTTAGCCAAAGACCTTCTGTGTTAGCCTGTACTTCAGAGAAGTAGATACCAAACTGGAGAGGACCCAGGACTGAACCCTATGGTACTCCACTTGTCACTGGTCTGAAGTCTGATTTGGAGTCTGCTACTTTCACAGTGTGGGTTCTGTCAGTAAGCCAGTTGGCAACCCATCTTGTGACATAGGGATTTATACCTAGTTTAGTGAGTTTATCTATAATTCCAGAGTGGGGGATGGTGTTGAACACCTTGGCGAGATCTAGATAGGCTGTGTAAACCACCTTACCCTCATCTATGGCTTTGCTGACTGCTTCAAAGAAGTCTATCAGGTTTAGGAGACATGATCTGCCTTTTACAAACCCGAACTGTGTGGAGTCCAGAGTTTGGAGATCTCCAATGTCTTTGTTTATGAGCTCCATGATAATACTTTCCATGGCCTTGCAGACCAAGCTCGTCAGGCTAATGGGGCAGTAGTTCCCGGGGTCTGTTGTGCCCCCCCCTTTGTGGAGTGGGATAACCGTCACAGTGCACCATTTAATGGGTACAAAGCCTGAGGTGAGGCTATGACTGAACATGGTACTTAGGTGGGGTGCCAGTTCATTCTGTAGTTCGTGTAGAAGGCAGCCTGGGATGTTGTCAGGTCCCATGGATGTTGTGTTCTTGGCTTTAGAGAGTGAGGTTTTTACCTGTGCAGCCGTGATTACAGGAACTTTGCATTCTTCTGGTATAAAGATGGGCCCTTTAGGGGGTGAGAGGGGGTAAAGTTAGCACTGAAGCTATCTGCCAGGATGTTGGCAATATCAGTTGGTTCTGTATATTTAGTGTCATTGTGCTGTAACTCAGAGCAGATCTGAGTGTTGCCATTGAGATTCTTGACATGTTATTAAAATGCTTTGTGGTTGTCTTTAGAATCAGTGGCGACTTTGTTTTCATACCTAGCTTTGGAGGATTTTATGAGGGATCTCATCTTCTTACTGAGGCTGACCATCCAATCATGGGATTTTACTCTTTTTTTGCAACAGTTTCTTTCTTCTGTTGTAGAGTTTGTTTATGGCAGAAGACCACCAGATTGGCTTACTTTTTTTGGAGGACAGCATCTTGGTTCCGTTAGGGATAGCATGATCCGTGCACTTGTGTAAGTGCTTATAAAGTGCATTTGTGCAGGATTCAGCAGTCGTATCTCCATTGTTCATCTGCATGGGTGTCGTGAAGTTTGCCACTTCTGTCTTAAGAAGCGTGAAGTTGGCTTTGGAGAAATTTTTTATGGTTGTTTTCCTAATGGGGGTGGGGGGGTGGGAGCAGGATGCGGATGTCTAAGGTGATTAGCTTGTGGTCGGATCTGATCAACGAGAAGCTGACCTCTGGTGTGGAACACCGGTCGACGACGTTGGTGATGACCAGGTCTAGGATATTGCTGCCCCTGGTGGGGGTGTGGATAAGTTGATCCAAGGCATTGGAATTGATGAATTCCAGAAAACGTTGAGCAAAACAGTTGGTGCATGACTAGTTTTCCCAGTTAATGGTGGGGTAGTTGAAATCACCCATTATTAGGGTGTTGGGTTGTACCTTAATATTTTCCAGTGTATCAAGAAAAGAGGAGTGGGAATCCTGGGGCATGGTGGGGGTCCGTAGCAAGCTACAATCTGGATTTTGTTTTTTCCCAGAGTTAGTTGAACTTGGATAATCTCGGATGCATTATGCTGAGCAACTAGCTTGGAGGTATGGATATCCTTAATGAATATGGACACGCCTCCACCTTTAGTGTTTCGGTCCGGGTTTGGTGGCCGAAAGGTGTGGTATGAATTATAGCCTGGTAATACAGCGGTGCTCTCTGGAGCTTTGAACCAGGTCTCTGTCACTGCACAAATGTCGATGTTCTCCATTTTAAGGAGTGCCTTGAGTAAGTGCATTTTGAGGTTTAGACTTCTAGCATTGAGTAGCATTATCCTCAGATTTTGCTTGCTTGTACCTGTTACGGTAGTGAATTTGTCATTTGAACCTTGCCTAAAAAAGGCACTATAGGGGTGGCGAGAGCCTTTGCCAGTATCCAGAATCCCAGGGGTGACAGGTGCAGGCCATCTCTGGCAAAGCAGCGTGGTCTGCCGATCATGTCATTCCAGGCAGACAGATACTGGATTCCCTTAGAATGACACCAGAAACTTAGCCAATTGTTGAAGTCAGTCATTTTGCCCTTGTACTGTGGTATCATTCTAGGTGATGGCAGGATGCTACTCAGGGCTAGGGTCATACCTGCCTGGGCTACAAGATCGGAGAGCTCCTCCATGTCTCCTTTCATGTAGTCCAGGGAGGTACGTCTCAGGTCATTCACATCAACATGGACAATGACAGAGTCATATTTGTACTTGTTGTGGAGTGACCTGAGAGCGTGCGTTATGTGGTGGATCCTGGCACCCAACAGGCAGCTGACAGTAACTTTCTCCTTGTTTAGCCTGGTGAGTGGAACATCAGTGTGCCTGACTATAGAGTCACCTATGACTAGAGTGTTGGGTACGTTATGCCTTATGGGCTGTAGTTGAGTGGCACACTGAGTATGTGGGCTATGTGTCATTTGGGTTGTGTTGGGGGATGGAGGTTGCTTGCATTTCTGCTTTGGAGGTCTTGGTTGTTTGGGCAGAGAGCCTCTGTGAATGTAGGTGTGTGTTTTGTGCTTCTGTGTGTGTGTTTTGGTGGTGTAGGTTTTGAGGGACTATATGATGAGTGTGGTGCGGTGCAAGTGTTTACCTTCTCCTCTTGACTGTCTAGTCCAGTCTTCAGTGAAGAGAGCTTTGCTTCCAGTTTGGCTATATAAGTGCATCTCTCACAGGTCGTAGTGTTGGGTGGTAGGAGGAAAGGGTTGTCTGTGTACATGAGGCAATTGCTGCATTGTCCCAAGATGCCCAGATTCATCAGGTAGACAGGAGAAAACACCGGGAGCTGACCTTTAGACATGCCTGGATAGGTGCTTATTTATTAAGTACTAAAAACTGTTTTCCTCTAGACAAGTGGGGAAAGTTGAGTGCTGTAGTAATTTGTAGCTTATTTAGTGCTTACGAGTTCTGAACAAGTGCTGAGCTCAAAGAAACAGATTTGAGTGCTAAAACTAAAAAGCTGGCTAGTTGGAAGGGAAATTTGAAGAGCGGACGTTATGGCGCCAGGAATAGTTTAACCCTAGTTAAGTGGTGGGGGGGGGGCTCAGGAGCTTACAAACAGTCCTGGATACAGTAAATCTATATCTGGGAAAGACTTGTTACATGAAAGGGGGGAAGCAAGCTTAGAATTTTTTTTTTCAGTAAAGTGGAAATGGAGAAAGCTGGAACAGAAGTTAATTCAAGGTTAAGAATCTGAGTGGGTTGGCCTTCACAAATGTTCTCTATTAGATTGAATGAACTAATGACACTAGATTTGGAGGAGTGTCACAGATCAAATATACGGTATGGGCGGGCAACTGCAAAGCCACCAAGTATAAGAACACCACAACACTAGGGAGGGTGGGTACAGAAACTATTATAGTTCCTAGCTGTAGCCACTAAATGAAAGTTTTAAAACAGATCAAGGAGCAAGCAGACTCTAGAGAATGCTTTTAATTGTAAACAGACTACATTAGAACACAGAAACCTCAAAAAATTAAAAATGCACACACTAGATTAGAACACAGAAACCTCAAAAAATCAAAAATGCACAGAAAAGTTCAGAGTGAGCACTCACAATCAGAAAATACAACTCTCAGTATGAAAAAGCATTTTACAGTTAAGTAATTCAGTGAACATGCAATTAGAGTAATAGCAGCAGTCTGCATTTAAAGTGGAACCTGTCTGTTGAGAGACAGCCTTACAAGACTATCTGCAAATATATAGAGCTGAGTATATTTTTCTGTATTATTCTGTATTATAGAGCTAAATTGTTGCTTAGATATCTGTTGTCTTAGTGTTCTGCAAATATACAGAGATCAGTATATATTTTTTTGGTTTTATAATTTGCACTCTGATTCTTTCTCCACCCCCCCCCCTCCCTGTTCTTGGTTGTAGTTTAAATTTGGTGGCTTTTGCAGTGCCCGCCCCACAGTAGTTTTGATCTAGGACACTCCCCCAGTCCCATCTCTTTACCGCATTCTACCTAATAAACCCTTTCTTCACTTGCTTTTAGTCCTCTTTAATTTAATTACATTTTTTCAAACTGTGTGTGGACTAATATTGCTACATACTCAAGTGTGCCAGCTTGCACTGCATGTGAATTGTTTTTACTACTGTTTTTTCTACTTTTCTGAAAAAAAAAATTGTAAGCCTGTTTCCTACCTTTTCTGTAATTAGTGTTCCAGATACAGATTTGCTGTATCCAGGACTATTTGGAAGCTTCTGAGCCCCCAAGCCTTTCTGTGTTGGAGGGAAGCCTTCTAGCTTATCAGTGGGAGTGGTAAGCACTAGGTAACCTGTCTACCACATAAGGAGTGGTTCTGGCCCAGAATTTGTAGTTATTGGCCGTTTGGGCGGTCTTCCATCTCTCTCAACTTTCTGATTTGAAGGCCTGCATTTGCACTTGTTTCTGTCCTGTAACTCCTGGGCCCATCTCATTTGTTCACTCAAAAAAAAAAAAAAATGATCTGCTTTTACTGTATTTGTGTTTCTTCCTACTTTATTTTGCTTTTGCGTCATCTTAAATGTACTCAATTGTATTTATTACTGCTTGGTGTAACTCATTCTAAGCCTTTTAGTTTAAGCACTTGGGCTTCAGACCAGTTGTTTTACACTAGGAAAGTTTGTGGTCTGCACTGTGGTGGCAGGACAGGTAGCTTACATCCTTCTAAGTTGGGAACTGCTGATTGAGGGCTCAGTGTCTGTTATTCTAAAAGTGTATTAATTCTGTTTTAAGCACTTGGGCTTCAGGCCAGTTGTTTTACATTAAAAGGGTTCGTGGTCTGCACTCTTGTGGGAGGAGAGGCTGGACTCTGCCCTTCTAGCTGGGAATTTCTGGTTAAAGGCTTATAGTGCCTGCATATCTAAACTGCTTCTTACTGAAATTGGTACACCTTGTCTGCTGTAGCATAGACTATATCCAGGCCTGCTGAATGTAGCTTTGTTTGTATAACTTGAGCACTAATCCAGGCATTCTTTAAAGTATTCAATTGTATTTATTACTGCTTGGTAGTAACTTGATTAGCTATCATTCTAAGTCTTTTGGATTAAGGACTTGGGCTTCAGACCAGTTGTTTTACATTAGGGAGGTTTGTGGCCAGCACTGTGGTGGCAGGACAGGTAGCTCACATCCTTCTAAGTTGGGAACTGCTGATTGAGGGCTCAGTGTCTGTTTTTCTAAAAGTGTATTAATTCTGGTTTAAGCACTTGGGCTTCAGGCCAGTTATTTTACATTAAAAGGGTTCGTGGTCTGCACTCTTGTGGGAGGAGAGACTGGACTCTGCCCTTCTGAGCTGGGAATTTCTGGTTAAAGGCTTATAGTGCCTGCATATTTGAACTGCTTCTTACTCAAATTGGTACACCTTGTTTGCTGTAGCATAGACTAGATCCAGGCCTGCTGAATCCAGCTTTATTTGTATAGGTGTTGTTTGTTTGCTTGTTATTTCCCTGAAACACTAATTCCACCTAAAACGTGGCTTTTCAGCGCTTCTGTGGATCCCTAGTGATATCTGCATTGCTTAATGTACTTATTTCCTTGTTTCACTTGAAAGAAAGTTACTGTTTGTCGTTTTTGCATTTAAGTTACCTGTAACACATTGCATTTAAGTTACCTGGCACTTGCTCACTAAAGCAATTATATAAGTCAGCACTAAAATATTAAAAGCACTACACCCTCACAAACTCCCCTTGAGTACCTCGTTCCTCATTGGCCATTTTTTTCAATTATAAAGGAATTCCCAATACTATTCTAGCATGTCCAAAGGTCAGTTGTCAATCTCCTCTCCGGTCCAGCTGGTGAATCTGGGAATCTTGAGGCAATGTTACAACTGCCTCAGGTACACAGACAACCCTCTCCTCCTCCCAACAAATTCCAACACGTGAGAGATGCAACCATATAGCCATACTGGAGGCTAAGATCTCTCAACTCAGTACTGGCAAAACCAGTCAGGAGGAGAAGGAAACCACACTCACTACAATTCCAGTCTCACATAGACCTACCACGACAGCAAACCAAACACATAAACACACAAAAACATACTCGGAGGCTCTAAATAAAAATCTGCCTAAGCAGCAGAGACCTCCAAAACAGACACCCAAGCAACCACTACCCCAAAACAAAACACCCGCAACACATAGCTCACAAAGCCAGTGTGCCGAACAGTCACAGCCCTTAAGCCTAAACAACACACATGATACACTTGTAATAGGTGACTCTATCGTCAGGCACACTGAAGTCCCGCTCACCAGGCTGAACAAGGAGAAGGTCACGGTGAGCTGCCTGTCAGGCGCTAGGATCCGCCACATAACACAAGCACTCAGGTCACTCCAAGGCAAGTACAAATATGACTCTGCCCAAACAACCGAGACTTCCAAAGCAGAAATGCAAGCAACCTCCATCCCCCAACACAACCCAAATGACACATAGCCAACATACTCAGTGTGCCACTCAACTACAGCCCATAAGGCATAATGTACCCAACACTCTAGTCATAGGTGACTCTATAGTCAGGCGCACTGATGTTCCACTCACCAGGCTAAACACGGAGAAAGTTCCTGTCAGCTGCCTGTCGGGTGCCAGGATCCACCACATAATGCACGCACTCAGGTTACTCCACAACAAGTACAAATCTGTCATTGTCCATGCTGGTGTGAATGACATGAGACGTACCTCCATGGACTACATGAAAAGAGACATAGAGGAGCTCTCTGAGCATGTAGCCCAGGCTGGTATGACCCTGACCTTGAGTAGCATCTTACCCTCACCAAGAATGATGCCACAATATGAAGACAAGATGATCAATTTCAACAATTGGCTTAAGTATTGGTGACATTCAAAGGGGATCCAATGTCTGTCAGCCTGGGATGACATGCTCGACAAGCCACGATGCTTCGCTAGGGATGGCTTGCACCTGTCACCCCTGGGCTTTCGGATACTGGCAAAGGCACTTGCTACCCCCATAGTGCCTTTTTTAGGCAAGTCTCAAAAGACAAACCCACCTCCACAGGTATCACAAGGGATAAGAAACTAAGAGTAATGCTATTCAACGCCAGAAGTCTAAACCTCAAGATGCACGCACTCGAAACTCTCCATAGCATGGAGAACATCGATATCTGTGCAGTAACAGAAACCTGGTTCAAGGCTCCCGAGAGCACACCAGCACTACCAGGTTATACCTCATACCATGCTTTTCGGCTCCACAACTTGGTCCGAACCACAAAAGGAGGGGGGGTATCAATATTCGTCAAAGATACCCACACCTCCAGGTTGGTGGCACAGCACGAAGCATCAGAGACTATCCATGTGTAACTAACAGTGGGTAAAACTGCCTTCCAGTTTATAGCCTGCTACAGACCACCCTCCCAAACCCAGGAATCCCACTCGGCCTTCCTGAGAACACTGGAAAATATGAAGGTCTCTCCAAACACCATTATATTGGGCGACTTCAACTACCCAAACATAGACTGGGAGCATTACTCTAGCTCCAACACCCTAGCCCAAAGGTTCCTAGAATTTATAAACTCAAATGCTATAGAACAACTTGTTACCACTCCCACAAGAGGGGAAAACATACTGGACCTGATCATCACCAACATGGGGACTCTATGCTCCAGACCAGAAGTGTATCCCTCACTGGTAAGATCAGACCATAAACTAATCTCACTGGATATTCACATCCCGACTCCACCTCCTGCCCTGAAAACCACAGTGAAAAACTTCTCTAAAGCAAATTTCACACTCCTCAAAACCAAGGTGGAATCCTTCAAAGCCTCTGGGCCTGTGGAAAATATGGCCCAGACCGCAGAATCCTTTATAAACGCATTCTATGAACACCTTCAGGAATGCATGGATCATGCAATCCCAGATAAAACCAAGACCCAATCCTCCAAAGGCAGACGTCCTGTCTGGTGGACCCCAGCCATAAACAAACTATACAATAGAAGGAAGAAGCTACTACATGATAGAGCAAAATCCCAAAAAGGGAAGGCATCTCTGATCAGTATTAGCAAAAAACTATGGGCACTCATAAAATCATCTAAGGCCAGCTTCGAGAGAAAAATTGCACAGGACACTAAGGATAATCACAAGGCTTTCTTTAGTTATGTTAGGAACCTGGGTGAGAATTCCCAGATATGCTCAGAATTAGTCCAAAATGACAAAAAATACACCGAACCCACAGACATTGCCAACATCCTAGCTGACAGGTTCAGTGCAAACTCCCCCCCCTCCCCACCAAAAGGGCAAATATCTATCCCAGCAGAGTGCTGCCCCCCTGACATCTCAGATGCTCAGGTAAGAGCTGCCCTCCCCAAAGCAAAAAACACAGCATCAATGGGACCAGATGGTGTCCCGGGCTGCGTCCTACATGAACTCCAAGAACAGCTAAACCCAAACATAAAACTACTGTTCAATCTCAGCCTTACTACAGGATATGTACCCAAAGAGTGGCGTACAGCAACAGTGGTCCCTCTCCACAAAGGTGGTGCCTCAACAGATCCTGGAAACTATCGCCCCATAAGCCTGACTAGCTTGGTCTGCAAAGCAATGGAAAGGATCATCATGGACCTCATAAATAAAGATATTGGGGACCTACAGACACTGGATCCTACCCAGTTCAGCTTTGTTAAGGGCAGATCCTGCCTCTTAAACCTGGTTGATTTCTTTGAAACAGTCACCAAGGCCATTGACAAGGGTAAAGTGGTCCACACAGCCTACCTGGACCTCACAAAAGCCTTTGATACAATACCCCACTCTGGCATTATAGATAAGCTCACCAGCTTAAATATAAACCCCTATATCACTAGATGTGTTGCAAACTGGCTCAAGGACAGAACCCACATGGTTAGAATTGCTGGAGCCATGTCAGACTCCAAACCAGTTACAAGTGGCGTCCAACAAGGCTCAGTCCTGGGACCTCTCTTGTTCGGTATATATTTCTCGGAGGTACAGGCCAACACGGAAGGACTGTGGCTGACCAAGTTCGCAGATCACTGCAAACTGGGCACCATAATCGACTCTCCAGCTGACACAAGCATCTTCCAAAAGGGCCTCATAGAAACAGACAGCTGGTGCCAGGGCCATGGCCTCAAGCTAAACACCAAAAAGTGTATAGTCATCCCCTTTGGCAAAAACAAAGTGCCCACAAATTACCACATAGGTGGTAATCCATTAAGTACAGAAGAAGTAATTAGGGACCCAAGTTGATAGCAATCTCTCATTTGACAACCACGTGGCCAAAGTGGTTAGAAAAACATTTTATATAGCCCACCTAATCATGAAGGGATTCACATCTAGATCAGGGGAGGTCATCGTGCCTCTTTACTCATCCCTCATCAGGCCCATAATTAAGTACAATGCCCCTTTTGGGATGTACCTTACCAGACACCTGCAGCAACTGGAAAGACCCCAAAAGTACCTCACCAAGAGGATCAAAGGGCTCAAACAGATGCCATATGCTGCCCGGTTAAAGAAACTCCAGCTCTACTCAGTGGCATACCGCCTGCTCAGAGGCGATCTGTGCCTGATGTATAAAGCCATGTCCAACCCGGAATTAATGGACATGCTGCACCTCAGAAAATCCAAATTCCATCGAGCTACGCGCTCGAGAGACTTGAACCTCAGCAATGAATTAAATAGGACATGCTGGTGGGACAGATTCATAACCCAGAGGCTCCCTTCACTCTGGAATAAAATCCCAGTCCAGGTTAGGCAGAGTCCCTCATTGACTCTCTTCAAGAGGAATCTTGATGAGTGGATGGGAGATCGTAGGTTTACCCCGGGTATCACTTCTGTGTCACTGTTAGACAGAGGCACAGTACACTAACCTCGAAAAAGGGCATAGCAAAATTAATTTAAAATGGGTGGCGAAAGCCAAACACACTCTGGCTAGGCTTATAAATACCCTAGGGCAGATAGCCTAGTATGAACCTATGAATCTATGAACCTATGAAACAGTATCTAGCAATGAAAAATACAGTTAAAACAGTATAAAGCAGTAAATAAATGCAACAGTAAAAAAAGCTTTATAACAGTGCAAAATGTAGTAGATTAACTGTATAGCACAATTATAAGTGTTTCAGAAGTGCAATTCAGTGAAATAAGTGTAAGAAATAACTTATCCTGCTCTTGGAATCTTAAGGAATTTCAGTTTAGTTTCAGTAATGAAATGCTATCCACAGCCTGATAAAACTTACTGAAAGCTTTCACCATTTTACATCTTTACCATTGTATTATCTACAGCAGCACGTCATGTGCAATAACAATTTGGACCTGAACGTCAATAAAACAAAAGAAATTATTATTGACTTCAGAAATAGCTCTGCTGTGCACCTGCCCCTCAAGATCAATGGTGAAGAAGTGGAGAGAGTCCAAACTACAAAGTTCCTGGGGGTACATATATCAGAGGGTCTTTCTTGGAGTACAAACACAGGCCAGCTAATTAAAAAAGCCCACCAGCAACTACACTTCCTAAGAAGGCTGAGAAAAGAAAAGCTCACTATGAATGCTCTAATTACCTTCTATAGAGGAGCCATTGAGAGCATTATCACCAGCAACTGCACTGTATGGTTCGGTAACAGCACAATGTCCAAAAGGAAGAAGCTGCAAAGAATAATAAGAACAGCAGAAAAGGTCGTGGGCACTAGTCTTCCTACCTTACTTGTGTAATGTTTCTTCTGGATATGTAATGTTTTTTTTTTGATATTGTAAAAATGCTTTCTATTTTTGTGATGATCTGTGTTTGTTCATCGAGGGAGATCTTCCCCTTGGATCTCCACCAGAAAACACGCAATACTTATGTAATGTTTCTTCTGGATATATAATGTTTTTTTTTTTTTTTTGATATTGTAAAAATGCATTCTATTTTTGTGATGATCTGTGTATCTAAAAATCTAATTGTATTTTATTTTCTAAGGAGCTTTTCTCCCCGGGCCTTCGCTGAAAACGGCTTCTGGCCTAGTCAGACATTCCCAGTCAACAAAATGTAATAAATAAATAAATAAATAATAACTTACAGCAACTCTTTGAACTGAGATGTAAAAAGAGGTCTCACAAAATACTGAGTGACCCTTCTCATCCAGCGTATAGTTGGTTCAGTAAACTTGTTTCTGGTAGAAGATTACGGAGTATCCCCTGCAGGACATCCAGATTCATAAACAGTTTTTATCCAACTGCAATAAGACTCATTAATGCAGACGTTAATCTGGATGTATCAAAACTATAATAGATTGTTATGCTTGCATTCTTTTTCTTTTTTCCATACAGTAATTCTATTTATTTACTGCATACTAAAATGAATATATTCTCATTTAAGTGCAATACCAGTCACTTCCTTATGTGCAATATCACCCAATCTCACCTCTGTATATAGTGTACTTTTTTTTCATGTGTTATCTACTAGTCAGTGCTGTCCAATGTAATAAATAGTGTATAAGCATGTGCAACAGCTACTTAGACATTTAGTTTTGTACTATAGTTATTATTTATTCTTTAATATCCATCATGTCTGTCTTTTTATGTTTGTTTTCTCCTGTAAAAGAGTTGACACTCGAAATTTCGTTTAGGTAGCACTTGTGTTTCCTAAATGACAATAAAGTTTCTTTGAATCTTTGAATGTGGTGGAGGGACCACTGTAATAAACAAGCACTCCATACTATACTACAATGTCTGTTTACAATGAGGCATACAATAGAGGAATGATTAGTGTACTACCCAGGGAAGAATTTTAACTGGAAGAGGGACATTTCCTAGACAGCTAGTTCTTAATTTAGTCCATGGTACATTTGCATATTGTCTTAATAACCAAGTCACAACTTGTAAAGCGGGGTTTGGCCAACAACCATTCATAACACAGGCACTTCTGCCTGAGGCTACTACCACACTGTGATGCCTTATAATTTAGTTACATTTACATAGTAAACTGCAGCCACAACACCAAATGTAATTTGTTTATAATTCAGCAAGATTTTCTAGTAGTTTCTTCTTTTCCTTTTTGTTTTGCAGTACAGGAATCATTTCTGTTAACCGCTATGACTTTCACAGGAGGCTAGTGTAGATGGTCCCCCAACCTCATAAACTCTCCTTGTATCAAACAAATAAAATAGTAACATTAGTAATTATTTACTGCATTATACTATATAACATTAAGTATCTTATTATAGTATAATATTAAAACATATATCATTTAATTATATTATACTGGATTAACTTACTATGCTACATCATAACATTATGTATCATAGCATTATTCGGAATAATATTGACATCACTTGCTACAGTACTATAACATAATTTAACAACCATTGCATTCTCTTTCTTATCACCTTTTGTTTTTTACCCTTTTTTGTCTCTAGTCTCTATCTACAGATCTAGAAGACCCTGGGGCACTTTAGCTGCAGTCGATCACTTCAGCTCCAGAGAGATCACTTCCCACAGCTTGTCATGGCCTGCTTTTAGAGTTGAAATGGTGGCTACTCCCAGCAGGCAGATTGCAGTGAAGCAGCCCTGAAAACCAGCTGCCAGTGGAGTTGCAAGCTGTGGTGGAAGCTACAGTCAAGAGGGTTGTAGAGAGACAGTTGGGTTGATAACAAAGCCTCCTGCAGTCAGTACAAGACTTACTGTCCCAGTTAGCTTGAACCACTGAGGCACTGGAGTCCACTACCCCTCAACATCAGGTTCAGCTCACCCTGCCTCCCCTGGGCAGATCTATGTCTGAAGATCTCCTGGCCAGGATGACAGCTGTGGTGGTCCTGTGTTCCCGTCGTCCCCCATCATCTGCTCACCTGCCCTTTTGTTTCAAACCCATTTCCTCTGCATTTCTACAACTCCTGCCCCCATCACCACTTGTCCATCCTCTGTTTGCCTTCTCTGCATTTGTGAACCCAACTACTGTGTGATCACCTATCCATGTATGTGTGGTCTGTATGCATCTTATTGTAAATTCCATTATCTCTTCTCTACCTATTATTCTTTCCCTAACTTAACTTTCTCCTTCCCATCTTCTATTTTATAGTTAAGAAAAAACAAGGCCTATCCTCACAAAAAAAAAACTATTCTCACCTCCTCCAGCCTATCACTTTTATGTCATCCTACTGCATTTCCTTGACTTCTCTCTCCCCTTTTTTTCCAGCTATCCTATCCACCCCCTTTCCATACTTATAAAATCAGTAAACTGGTGTCTATCAAAGGATGCATGTGGGATAAGGCTGCTGGCAAAGGTGCTTTAAGTTGCTGGACAGCAGCAATGAGCCTAGGTACAAGTTCTCACTGTAATATCTCACAATATTAGTGCACAGTGGCTCTCATCGTCAAAGAACAAAAGCATACAAAAGTAGGTTCAGGGACATATAAAGAGAGGCAGCAGTTACATAGGTGCAAAAGATACACAGATTCCTGTGTTCTCCTTAGCCAGTTTTATACAATTTAATAGGTTCATAGGTTCATACTAGGCTATCTGCCCAAGGGCATTTATAAGCTTAGCCCATAGTTATGTGGCTTTCGCCACCCCTTTAGTTTGAATAAAAACTATGCCTATCATTTTTCTGTGCCTCTGTCAAGCAGTGACACTGAAGTAATCCCTGGGGTATATCTGCGATCTCCCATCCATTGGTCAAGATTCCTCTTGAACAAGGCCAGCGAGGTGCTCTGCCTCACATGTACCGGGATTTTGTTCCAGAGCATAGGGAGTCTCTGGGTGATGAATCTGTCCCTCCAGCACGTTCTATTTATAACCGTGTCAAGGTTTAAGTCTCCCGCCCTTGTGGTTCTGAGGGATCTAGATTTTTTGAGGTGAAGCATATTCATCAAATCTGGGTTTGACATGGCCTTATATGTCAGGCACAGGTCACCTCTGAGCAAGCGGTATGAGACTGAATAAAGCTGGAGTTCTTTCAGTCGGGCAGCATAAGACATATTTTTGAGACCCTTTATCCTTTTGGTGAGGAACTTTTGGGGCCTTTCAAGCTGCATCAGGTGTCTGGTCAGATACATTCGAGCGGGCATTGTACTCAATCATAGGTCTAATGAGTGATGAGTACAGGTGGACGATGACCTCGCTTGATCTAGTTGTGAATCCCTTCATGCTCAGGTGGGCGATATAGAAGGTTTTCCTAACTACTTTAGCAACATGAGTGTCAAGCGAAGACTACTGTCAACTTGGGTCCCCAGATCCCTGATGACTTTTTCTGTGCTCAGTGGATTGTCACCTATATGGTAGCTAGGGGTAACCTTGTTTTTCCCGAAGGGTATGACTATGCATTTTTGGCGTTTAACTTCAGGCCATGGCTCTGGCACCAGTTATCCGTTTCTGTGAGGCCCTTCTGGAGGATATCTGTGTCAGATGTGTTTTCGACTATGGCACCCAGTTTGCAGTCATCTGCAAACTTTGTCAGCCATAACCCTCCTGTGTTTGCTTGTACTTCAGAAAAGTAGATGCCGAACAAGAGTGGACCCAGGACTGAGCCCTGTGGGACACCACTTGTGACAGGCTTTGAGTCTGACATGGCTCCAGCAACTCTGACCCTGTGGGTTCTGTCGCTAGCCAGTTTGCAACCCATCTTGTGATGTATGGGTTTACATTCAAGCTGATGAGTTTTTCGATGATACCTGAGTGGGGTATTGTGTGAAGGCCTTTGCCAGGTCGAGGTAGGCTGTATGGACTGCCTTTCCCTCATCAATGGCCTTGGTGACTGTCTCGAAAAAGTCAACCAAGTTTAAGAGGCAGGATCTGCCTTTGACAAAGCCAAACTGGGTTGGATCCAAAGTCTGCAAGTTCCCTATGTCTTTATTTATGAGTTCCATTATGATCCTCTCCATGGCTTTGCAGATAAGGCTTGTCAAGCTAATGGGGCGGTAATTTCCAGGGTCTGTGGAGGCACCGCCCTTATGAAGTGGGACCACATTCGCCGTGCGCCACTCCTTGGGTACGTATCCTGAGGTGAGGCTAAGATTAAACAGCTGTCCTAACTGTGGGTTTAATTCCTCGTTGAGTTCATGAAGCACACAGCCGGGGACACCATCCGGTCCCATGGATGCTGTGTTTTTGCCTTAGTGAGGGCAGTTCTCACCTGGGCGTTGGAGATGTTTGGGGGCTACAATCCTCTGGAATAGATATCTCTCCTTTTGGGGAGAAGTTTGCACTGAACCTGTCAGCCAGTATGTTAGCAATGTGTGTAGGTTCAGTAATTTTCACATCATTTTGAACTAATTCTGAGCATATCTGGGAGTTTCCTCCTAGGTTTCTAACATAGCTAAAGAAGGCCTTATGATTGTCTTTAGAGTCCTTGGCGATTTTTCTCTCAAAATTTGCCTTGGATGATTTTATGAGAGCTCTTAGTTTTTACTTATAATGATCAAAGGTGTCTTACCTTTCAAGGATTTTGCTCTATCTTGTAGTAGCTTCCTCCTTTTGTTGTAGAGCTTGTTTATGGCTGGGGTCCACCAGACTGGACGCTTGCCTTTGGTACAGAGAGTCTTAGTTTTGTTTGGGATTGCCTGATCCATGCAGTCCTGTAGGTGCTGGTAGAAGGCATTTGTAAGTGATTCAGCGGTTTGAGTAATGTTTACCACTGGCTCAGGGGCCTTAAAGGAGACCACACTAGTTTTTAGAAGTGTGAAATCGGCTTTTGAGAAGTTTTTCACTGTGGTCTTTTTTGTTTCAGGTGGGGCGGGATGAGGACCTCCAGCGAGATTAGTTTATGATCTGATCTCACCAGTGAGGGGTATACTTCGGTGTTGAACATTTTGATCCCATGTTCGTGATGATGAGATCAAGTATGTTTTCACCTCTTGTGGGGATGGTGACTAGTTGTTCCATGGCATTTGAGTTTATGAACTCCAGGAATCTTTGGGTTAGAGTGTTCGGGCTTGAGTAGTGTTCCCAGTCTATATTAGGGTAGTTGAAGTCACCTAGTATGATGGTGTTTGGAGATACATTTATCCTCCAATGTTTTCAGGAAGGCCATGTGAGGTTCCTGAGTTTGAGAGGGTGGCCTGTAACATGCTACAAATTGCAGAGCAGTCTTGCCTATGGTTAATTGCACCTGGATGGTCTCCGATGCATCGTGCGTTGCCACCAACCTTGAGGTGTGGGTGTCCTTTATGAATATGGACACCCCTCCTTTCTTGGTGTTGTCCGGATTTTGGGGCGGGCGTATGATATGAGGTGAAACCTGTTAGTGCTGGGGTGCTCTCAGGAGCCTTGAACCAGGTTTCTGTCACAGCACAGACATCGATGTTCTCCATATTGAGAAGGGCCTCGAGTGCGTGCATCTTGAGATTGAGACTTCTGGCATTGAGCAGCATTACCCTTAGTTTTTTTCCTTTTTGGTGTTCTAGGGTGGTAGGTTTAGAATTTGAGCCTTGCCTAAAAAAGGCACTATGGGGGTGGCAAGAGCCTTTGCCAATATCCGGAAGCCCAGGGGTGACAGGTGCAAGCCGTCCCTTGCGAAGCAGCGTGGCTTGTCATCCCAGGCAGACAGACATTGGATCCCCTTTGAATGACACCAGAATTTAAGCCAATTATTAAAGCTGATCATCTTATCACTGTATTGTGGCATCATTCTAGGTGAAGGTAGGATACTGCTCAAGGTCAGGGTCATACCTGCCTGGGCTACATAATCAGAGAGCTCCTCGACGTCCCTTTTCATGTAGTCCAAGGAGGTACGTCTCAGGTCGTTGACACCAGCGTGGACAATGACTGAGTCGTACTTGTACCTGCTGTTGAGAGACCTGAGTGCTTGCGTTATGTGGTGGATTCTAGCGCCCGACAGGCAGCTTACTGTGACCTTCTCCTTACTCAGTCTGGTGAGCGGGACGTCAGTGTGTCTGACTATGGAATCACCAATGACAAGTGTGTCTGGCATTTTGTTTGGCCTTAAGGGCTGTGACTGTTTGACACTCTGACTGTGTGGTCTATGTGTTGCATGTGTTGGGTCGTGAGGTGGTAGTTGTTTGGGTGTCTGCTTTGGTGGCCTCTGCTGTTTTGGTAAAATTTGATCAGAGCCTCCGAGTATGTCTTTGTGTGAGTATGTGTATGATTTGAAGTTGTGATGGTACCATGTGTGACTGGGTATGTATTGTGTGTGGTTGCCTTCTCCTCCTGTCTGGTCTTGCCAGTCCTATGTTGAGAGAGCTCAGCCTCCAGTTTGGCCGTATAGTTGCATCTCTCGCATGTATTTGTGTTTTGTGGGAGAAGGAGAGGATTGTCTGTGTACATGAGGCAATTGTAACATTGCCTCAATATTCCCAGGTTCACCAGTTGAGCTGGAGAGGACACTAGCAACTGATCCCTCGACATACTAGAAGTAGTAGATAAAGAACTTTCAAAGGACTCCGGGGGAAGTGGGTTTTAGGCTGGTGGGGTACTATCTATAATAAGAGTGCTTTATCAAGGTGCAAGTACTGTAGGAGTTTTTACCTGGGCAGTACTTTGCTAGTTTCACATACCTGAAAACATGCAGTTTCTTTGTATATATGCAAAGCCATACTTTTGGTGCACTCATCTTACACGTGTGCAATGCAGAACTATGAATAGCACTTTGCTATCTTCACATTTAGCTTTATTTCACTTTTCCTGTGTACAGACTTTTACAGCTACACATCGACGTATACATCATTTTACAAAGTATTTAATTTCTAAATGAGAGTAATCATTTGTTTCATCATTAAACCTATAGAATGTTCCTCTAAACTGGTGTATTGTATTAGAAAATAATAAACACATTTTTTATCTTTATTTCTATTAAGCATTACAATGTCAGCATTAAAAGGCATTGTTTTAATTAGACAATTCATTTAACAACCACCCAAGTGTTGCCAATGTCACTGAGTGTGATATGGTACATAATGAGGTATTATGTATGATAAACAAATGTTTAGTCTGTATGAACTGCAGTTATATTTTTTTTGCAAAACACATGTTGTATCACTTACATTTGGTGTCTTTTAATGTGTAATAAAACTAAGCATATCATCAGCATAAATCCAAAACCGGAGCCTTCGCCTGCTACTCTGGGTCTCACTGAAGTACTTTTAGATCGATGTAGGCAGTCCATGCATCAAAGGAACAACTGGCTTCTGCACTGTTAATAATTCAGAATTTTCCTAGTGATAATATGCTCAATGATTAATAAAGCATTCAGTGTAAATCAATATTCCTTTTGTACTCAAACACAAAAGAATATAGCTGTCTGTATAAATTAGTATCATATTAACACGGCTAACATTTGTTCAGCATAAAAGTTTTACATCTTTTAAAACAAACTCCCACCCTCTACCAGCCACTTCAGTGCAGATCATGTACTTATTCTGGATGCTTTTCACAGCATCACATTCTTTATTGCAGCTGAAAAGTGATGAGAGAAATGTCAGAACAAGTTCCTTAAATCATGTTCACAAAATACCTCAAACTGACAGTGGAATAATCTTTTCAAGAATAAGGTTATACAGTCTGTTAAATACCTGCAGCAACAAAATGTCCACTTTATATTACTTTCTAATGAAAAGGTTAGGTTCAGACAAGGCTTCTGTTTTATGCGCCTGCCCCATCACCTCCAACTACCATCCGCTGTGTCCTGTAATACCTCTCAACTGTCCCGATTTTTGCAGAATGTCCAGATTTTTGCTTCATATTTTTGGTCTGCTCTTCATAAAATTTGTGGTTTTCTGTCAAATCAGTAAGAATTGAAATCACTAAATAATGACAGGTGTTTCAATTTTAGACTTTAGATCCTTCAGAAAATGCATGCTAATGCAATACCTGTTATTCTAGCAACTTTCTAAGCTTATAAAAGTAATATTTAAAATCTATCCCTGTTTTTGGGCCTTTGTCTCCCCATTATTTTTGACTTTGTCCAAAGTTCTTGTGCTAAGAGGTTCAAAGGTGTGGTCCTAATGCCCTTCATCATTTTCCAGAGCATGATGGAGAACAGGTAGTGTTCCAGTTCAGGACAATCCTGTTGGTAGGAACAGGCTTCTCTCCCTTTAGTCTTTTCTTAACCCTACTTATTACGCATGGTGTGCAGTGACACCAACTTGGTATTTGTGTGTGTGTGTGTGTGTGTGTGTGTGTGTGTGTGTGTGTGTGTGTGTGTGTGCGTGTGTGCGTGTGTGTGTGTGTGTGTGTGTGTGTGTGTGTGTGTGTGTGTGTGTGTGTGTGTGTGTGTGTGTGTGTGTGTGTGTGTGTGTGTGTGTATGTGTGTGTTCCCATGCCCTCACTGTCTATTGCACATTACCTACCTGCACTTCCTCCACTCATTCATTATTCTGCCCGAGTTAGAACTCCCAGACTCCACCTTCCTCCTAGAATGTGAAAAGGCAACTTATTTTCATCCCGACCTACCTCTTCTGGCATGAGGGCCTGGCATTCAAACCCAACCCCCCAGGATCACAGTCAGAGCTCCATCTCCCTCCTCCACAGAGGCAGTTGCAAGTTCTGATTTCACTGCTTTAATGAAGGACAGGACATCCCTTAGAATTACATGCCCAGCATCACTTAGCACAGAGCAGAATGGATTGTAAGCAGTACCTTTAAGAATAATTCCCTTGTGACATGTTAACACGGCCGGCCTTAGGCATAGGCGAATTAGGCAACCGCCTAGGGTGCCATACAGGCCGGCCTCATAAAGGGCTCAGTTTTTATTATTTACTTATTTGTTTTAATTAATTAGTTCTGTTCACCTTGGTGCCCTGTTCGTCCTAACTGTACTGCAAGTTTTACGTCTTCCCCCCCAATTCCATAGTCCATCCGTCAAATATGCACAGTCCAGAGCCCTTCAGCCAACACCATAAGTTTCTTTACCTGAATTCGAGCCACGGCTCTAATAACTCCATTACCATGGTTTATACAGTTTACGTTCTGTTGTGAACGTCATTTCCTCTTTTTCACCTAGCTGTGAAAAAACTACAGCAGAGGTATTTCTAATAACTCCATTATCATTGTTTATAATAAGAAGTTATGTCTTACCATAACGTTCCATGTTAGTTGTCTTCTTCTCGCCTTCTTTCTTGCTGGATGGGTTCGGAGCCGATCCTCGGCTCCGACTCGGCCTATACTATAGCTCGAGAGCTATTTTTACCGGCTCGAGGCAGCCCTATATCCCACAATACCATGCGGTAACTCCCCAGATCTCATTTGGAAGCTAAGACATAGTATAAATAATAATATTATAATAATAATATTATAATCCTCTTTTACGAGTACAGATTACCTGCTAGTAACACTAAGGATACAAGGAAAAAAACGCAACATATTGTATCTCCAGAAATGGAAGGACTCAGAAACCTCGAGTCTATCCAGGCTAGGGGGCAGGAGGGAGGGCCTAAGAAAGAAGGCGAGAAGAAGACAACTAACATGGAACGTTATGGTAAGGCATAACTTCTTAATGTTAAGTTGTCATTCTCGCCTTCATTCTTGCTGGATGGGACAGCGTCCCTAGCATCTTAGTCCTGGGTGGCTCAATGGAACAGACTCCTGAGTACAGTGGAACCAAAATCAGCTCTATTTCTGGAGGCTAAATCAAGCTTGTAATGGGCAATAAAGGTATGTTTGGACGCCCATGTAGCTGCTGCACAAATGGCATCTAGTGGCAACCTTGCTTGAAATGCCGTTGAAGTTGATAGTGCCCTGGTTGAATGAGCCTTAGGCCTAGAGGGAAGTTGCCTGTGTCTCAACTCATAGACCAAGGTAATAATAGATTTCAGCCATCTGGAAAGAGTAACCTTCGATACCGGAAGCCCTTTCTTACCTGCAGCATAAGAGACAAAGAGCTGGTCTGACTTTCTGAATTGTTTTGTCCTGTCTAGGTAATACCGTAATTGGCGATGAACATCTAATGAATGTAATTTTTGTTCAGCCCTGTTGGTATAGTCTGGGAAAAAGACAGGCAAATCAATGGAGTGGTTTAGATTTGCTTCCGATGACACTTTTGGTAGGAAGGAAGGGTTTGTTCTGAGAGTTACCCTATCTTTATGAAAAACCAAATAGGGAGGATGGACAGACAAGGCTTGAAGTTCCGATACCCTTCTGGCAGATGTTATAGCTACTAAAAACAGTGTTTTCCAAGAAAGAAGTTTGAGGGAGCAAGAAGCTGCAGGTTCAAAAGGGGGCAGAATTAGTGAGGTTAGAACTAAATTCAAATCCCATTGTGGGGGTGGATCTTTGACTGGAGGTCTGAGCAAAAAGGTGCCCTTGAGAAAGGCTTTACAGAGTTTGTGGGACATAATATTTGCTTCTGAGAGTCCAACATGAAAATTAGCAATGGCCGCTAATTGTACCCTGATAGTGGCCGATGATGACCCTGAATGAAAAAGCTCCACCAGAAAGTCAAGAACCTCATGAATGGGTGCATGGAAAGGGTCTAAGGACTTAGTTTGTGCCCAGTGTGAAAAATGCTGCCATTTACTCGCATAAGTCTTCCTAGTATTGGACTTATGGGAAGCCAGAATGATATCACGAACAGGAGGAGAAATAAGGGGAAGCCTGGCTATGGCTGGAAGTGGAGCAACCAAGCTGTGAGGTTGATGGAATGTAGAGACTGATGCAGCTTGCCCGTGAGGTGGGTCAACAGATCCAGAAGGGGTTCCAGATGCCAAGGCTGATCCAGTAAGTATTTGTGCAGGAACGGGAACCAAACTTGTCGAGGCCAAAACGGGGCAATGAGGATCATTTTGGATCTCAATGCGGTTGCTTTCTGAATTAATTGCGGGATCAATGGAAAGGGAGGAAAGGCATAAAGAAGTCCCCGGGGCCAAACATGAACAAGAGCGTCTCTGGGGGGTTGGCCTGGTAGAGGAAAAAGTGTGAAGAAGTCGAGGCACTTGCTGTTTTGGGGAGTTGCGAAAAGGTTGCAGCAAGGCTGGCCCCACTTCCGAAAAATTCCGTCTGCTACTGCTTGATTTAGAGACCACTCGTGAGGCATGAGGATAGTTCTGCTCAATCTGTCTGCTATGACGTTGGACTTTCCGGGGATGTGCGTTGCTATCAGAAACCGTTGAGATGAAATCGCCCATTGCCAAAGTCTGAGTGCTTCTCGACAGAGGGGGTAGGACCTTGTTCCGCCCTGCTTGTTTATGTACCACACCACAGACATATTGTCCATTTGAATTGCTATAGTCCCCGTGGGAAGAGAGCTCTGAAGGGCTTGCAACGTCAAAAGCACCGCCCTCATCTCCAGGACATTTATGTGCAGGTGGCATTCTGACTGTTGCCAAGTGCCCTGGACTGTCCTGCCCTGATAATGCCCCCCCACCCGATCAGGGAGGCATCCGTTGTGACAGTGGCAACTGGAGGGGGAAGAACAAAGGGTCTGCCCTGAAAAAGCTGGGGGGAAACCATCCACCAGGAGAGATGTTTCTTGCAAGATGGGGTTATCAAAATGTTGTGGGTCATTGGTAGCTGTTGAAAGGACCACTGAGAAAACAGCATCCACTGAAGGAGCCTCATGTGGAAGCGGGCTAATGGAAGTACAAGAATCGCCGCCGCCATGAGGCCCAACACTTTCAATACTAGCTTGACTTGGACTCTGTTGGGCTGAAACAGGGGCTGAACATTCCGCCTTATGTCTGTCACTCTCTGAGGTGGTAATGTTGCAGACATTTCTGTGGTGTTTAATATGGCACCTATAAAGTTTATACATTGACAAGGTGACAAGGAGGACTTTGCAAAATTTATAGAAATACCCAGACTGTTGCAAAGTTGAATAGTGTAATCCCTGGCCATTATGAGATCCTGTTTGGTGGTAGCGGAAATGAGCCAGTCGTCTAAGTATGGAAACACCTGGAATCCTTTCTGTCTCAGGTGAGCCGTGACCACTGCCAAACATTTGGTGAACACCCGGGGGGGCAGTGGTGAGACCAAAGGGCAGGGCCCTGAATTGAAAATGACTGACTCCCAGCCGGAAGCGGAGAAACCTCCTGGAGCGCCTGTGTATCTTTATATGGTAGTACGCGTCCTGGAGGTCTAATGAGCACATCCAGTTGTCTCTGCCCAAAAAAGGTAGAATGGACTGTAGTGTTACCATCCGAAATTTTGTCTTTAGTACAGAGTTGTTTAACCTGCTGAGGACCAATATGGGTCTCCATTCTCCTGTCTTTTTTGGTACCAAAAAGAATCTGGAGTAGATTCCAGATCCTAGCTGATCTGCTGGGACTGCCTGGATGACTCCTTTTTCTAACAGCTTTTTTATTTCTAGCTGAGCCTGACCCCTTTGTGCGGGTGGTACGTCTGGTAGGGCTTTTGGCGGTTGTACTGGAGGGAAAGTGAAAGGGATTTTGTAACCCTCGGATATGATCTTCTGTACCCATGTGTCTTGGGAGAGGGATTGCCAGGCTTCCGGGTACAGAGATAATCTTCCCCCGACTGCCTCCGAAAGCGGACAGTCGGGCAGCTTCTCAGGGATGCTGAAAGGGTTGGTCAGGAAAAGATTCCCTAGAGCCCTGGTTCTGAGGACCCCCTCTGCCCCTGGGGCGGCATCTGTTATTATTTCCCCCTCTGCCTCTAGGGGGAAATTCACCACATGCGGCAGGCGCAACTCCCTGAGGTTTGCGGAACCACATCTTTCCTCCCTTCTGTCCCTTAGGATAAGGTCTAGAAGGCGTAGAAAAACGGACTCCCATGGCAGAGAGAGTCTTACCATCTTGCTCGTATCTGGTGAGGGTATTCTTCACCTGAGGTCCGAACAATTCCGAACCATCAAAAGGGGTGTTGGTGAAGGACGCCTTGAAGGGATCGGCAAAGTTACAGAGTCGCATCCAAGCGTGACGTCTCAACGCAACGCCTGTGCCAGCAGCCCTACTCGCTCCATCGGCTGCATAAGAGATAAGCCACATGGAGGAGTTAACAATGGAGTTCAGGGTAGCCAGCTGAGAGTTTATTTTGTCCTTAAACCCCATAGCAGAAGGATCCTGTACCGTTTCACCCAGCTCTTTGAGCAAGTCTCTCTGAAGGCGGGTGAAATGACATAAATAGTTCAGCGATTACATAGAAAAGGTCGCTGAAGCAAAGGTCCGCTTGCCGTACCTGTCCATGGTCCTGGACTCTTTGTTAGGAGGATGAACAGATACAGAAGGATCAGCCAATTCCTTCTTAGTGGCTGCTGCTACCACCATAGCATCAACTGAAACACCTTTGATGAGAAAGGATTTGTCATCTGGTGCAGAAATGAATTTAGAAGGCCTCCTAGGGGTAGGGAGCTGCCCACGCCTTTCTAGCCACTACCTCCATTAGTGGGTCGAAAGGGGGAGACACCCAGGAGGTGGAAGGGCGAGATCCAAAAGCATCAAGGTAAACCGACTTGTCCTCGGAAGGTTTGAGAGTGGACCAATTTCCCCTCTGTCTTAGGATCTTCAGGATGTCTGAAAAGGAGACATCCTCAGAGGGGGATCTGGGGGAACCTTCCGACTCATCCAAGTCGGTGTCCGACGTGACAGACTCGGGGGAGTCTATGTGCTTCCTCTTGCACTTTCTTTTCCTAGGGGGTTCCCCTGAAACTTCAGGGGAGCCCTCAGAAGAGGAGGAGACACCCAAGGTGGGTACCCTACGCTTTGGATCTCTGCTGTCAGGTGTAGGAGGATGGCCAGAGACCGTAACAGGCACTACAGAGGGAGGAGCCGCAGAACTTAACCTTGGAGTGGACACTGGGTCCAGCACACTCCTCATCACCTCGAAGGCTCCCCCATCAGATACCAAAGGTAGCCCCGGCTCCGAAGAGACCAGAACCGCCCCCGGAACCGACAGAGAAGGCTCCAAGAATGATGTCAGGGCCGAACTAACCAGAGTCGAAGCTCCGAGAGGGAGAGCGGGGTCGGACAAGGGTCCAATGCCACTCGCCCCCTCGGAGTCGACAATGGAGTCTCGGCGCCCGGACCTCTCCATGGATGGAACCAATGAAGAGGTCGGAGCCGACGACACCGGAGCCGAAGGAGGAAGTATCGGCTCCGACGTGGGCAAGGTCACGGTTCCGACAAACTCCGGCTCCGAACTCAAGAGATGAGTCGGAGGAGGAATGGATAGCTGTATCAAAGGAGCCACAGTCTGGTGAGATGGGCTCTGGAGCATTTGGGCCAGCGCCTGAGATTTTATGAGTCTACTGACCACCCTCTCGATGTCGTGGTCAGAGAGCCTGGATGACCTCGATGAATGAGTCCTATGACTCCGCTCCGATAGGAGAGGGGACCTCGGAGCCGATCTGACAGACTCTAACGAAGGGGACCTAGAGCACTTGCACGATGGGGTCGACTCCGATGATGGTTTCGGAGCGGAAACTACTTTGCTCGCCTCGGAGCCAGACTGAACCGAGGTCGGAGCCGTCTCGATAACGCCAGCCCTCGGCTCAGAAGCTGGAGCCGAGGGTTTGGCGGTTTTTGACGACTTCCCCGAGCCAGACTTGGACGGGGAGTCATCAGGCTTTAACAAGCCCCTTAGGATGAGCTTGTTATGCCTTTCCTGCAGGACTCTTGAACTAAATCCGTGACAAATGGAACAAGAGTCCTGCAGGTGTAAAGGCCCCAAGCAATAGACACAAGAAGTGTGACCGTCTGTCAGAGACATTTTCTGACAGCACGAATCACACTTCTTGAATCCCGAAACCTTAGGGTCCTTTGACATCCTGACAAAAAATAAAAAGGAACACAGTCAGTCCACACACACACACACACTTATTTAAGTTAAGGGGAACTGACTAAAAAACCCACACACACACTGAAAGGGGTGGTGGAAAACTAAGGAAAAGCCCGTAGGCCCAAGATAAAAAAACAACTAAAGAAGGGGAAAATGGGCTACCGAAAGGGTAAGGCAGTTAGAAGGGACCTAAAGAAGGGTAACTAACTGGAAAAAAACTACTGAGACTGAATATATATATGAAAAAAGATAAAAGATAATCCACAGACAGGAAGAACCGAACCAAAAAGCACAAAGTGCAGCTATATTGAACAACAAACAGGTCAATAAATCAAGCGCTTTCGCCAGGCAAATACCTGGCTTTCTCAAGATAAAAAGTAGTGTGCCTGGCGAAAGCGCTTGATTTATTGACCTGTTTGTTGTTCAATAAAGCTGCACTTTGTGCTTTTTGGTTCGGTTCTTCCTGTCTGTGGATTATCTTTTATCTTATTTGCCTTGGTTTCTTGGAAGTTATATATGAAAAAAGCACTTACTGACCGGAGCCGGTAAAAACAGACTACCTCGCAGCGAAGCGGCAAACGAGATCTGGGGAGTTACCGCATGGTATTGTGGGATATAGGGCTGCCTCAAGCCGGTAAAAATAGCTCTCGAGCTATAGTATAGGCCGAGTCGGAGCCGAGGATCGGCTCCGAACCCATCCAGCAAGAATGAAGGCAAGAATGACAACTTAACATCAACAGTTTACATTCTGTTGTGAACGTCATTTGCTCTTTTCCGCCTAGCTGTGAAAAAAGTACAGCAGAGGTACCAAACAGTATGCGGATCTTTTTGATTTTGACGATAGTTTATTCAGGCTTATTATGTTTAGTTTGGAGTTACATTATACATTGCACGTTTTATTGCGTTGCTTTACTTAGATTTTTTTTTATGTCCCAAGCTGGAAATGAAAAGTGCTGTAGCTGAACAATGAGTAAGGTGTGAGCTTTGGGGAACAATGCATGTAGTACTGAATACCAGTATAAAACATGACAGTCCATAATGTTGCAGCAAAGGCATGCAAGAGTTTGTGAAGGTGCGGTTTGTTTGTGTCTGCTTATGGGGTTTGGTCACGGAGCCTTTTCCATGCTTTTTGACCACGACTTTTGTCAAAATGTAGGTGATAGAACGAAGTGCATTAGTAATATCCATTTTTATGTTTTATTGCTGTTTATTTTGCTTAGTGCTTCTGTTTGGCTTACAGTGTCTGTTCTACCGCATTTCTTAGATAAGTGATTATTGTAAACGTCTCTGCGCGACCCTGATTTTGACTCAAACTTTAGCTCTGTCCCTCTTAAACCCTCCTAAAACTGGTAACTTTTGTAGAAAAGGAGGTTTATTACACTTAATAATGACAGCAATTATAGATTTCTCTTATTTCAGAAAATGCATATTAACTGGTATTCTCTTATTCTGTCAATTTCCCTAGTTAATAGTACTAACATTTTAAGTGTTCCTGATTGTTCCTGATTATTCGTGGATGTGTCCCTGATTCTGTTGAGATTTGTCCCTGACTGGTGAGAGCTATGCCCTTAATCTTATTTTCTCCCTCATATAGATGACAGAATGTCTGACAAGTAGGTATTATGAGTGGCACATAAACGTGAGAAGAAAAGTAAAATGCAGACTAGAATCACATGCTGTACAGTTTACAGTATCGGTGGACTTGCAGAGCACCACAGATTATGAATGAGAGTACACTTTAAAATATATTTGGACCTTGCAAATTGACATTCTTCTTACAGTGAGGATAGTTTTAGGAGCTAGAAGAAAAGATGCATTCCTTTATAATTTCAGTTGAGAAGAATGGTGGTATCTCTAGTTTGTATAAGTCCCCATGACTGAAGATCGCACAATCACGAATGCAAGTGTTTACATTCTTTATCCCAAATAACAGCAGCATATGTACAGCTCAGTTTGCACTCAGGAGAGCAGTTCTGCTTCCATTAACCCAGACCATCTAGTCATCTTTAGATACTTTGAAGGAATCTAAACGTGGAAGGTATGACCTACACCATATTTTTGTATTTCTTATTTGTATTTGTTAAATATGGTAAATCATTGATCTACATGGACTCTGGCTCTGTCTGAGAGCACTGCTCTTCCCCTTGAAAAAGAAAGTGTGATTTTGTCAGTGTTCCCGCTATACAATTAGTTATATAAACAAGTCTAAGATATTGGCATAGGTGAACATCAGTGACTTGTCCTGATCTATTTAAGAAGTTATACATCCAGAAAAGGTGCATGTCTGCATTCTCTTGTAATAACCATAAGATGGAAATAGACTATAAACAAACATAAATTGCATACATCTCAGTTCTTTTTCTGTTGCCCAGTAGCTGTAAAGTAGAGCTTTCATACCAACAAGTGCTGTTGGAGAAGCCTAAAAAGACGTAAAAGGATGAATCACAGCAAGGAAAACAAACCAGTAAAAATATGACAATTTCTACTGTAACAACACATTATATCAAACCTCCAGCTGTAGATATATACTCTGTCGGATACTGAACTAACTAGACATGAAGCTATTAGACCAAGTATTAAGTATAACTCCAGGGGGATAGATGAAGGCAGGCTGTCCTGCAGCAGTGTACTGTTTGAACTTAGTACAGTTGTGTACACTTACCATAAATGTAGATGTTTGAGTGTATTCACTGTTGCAGTCATCACACTTGGGTTATCTGCCTGCAGGTAGCCCTCAGTTGGCCCGAATACCTGAGACTTAGTATTTCTGCGTCGGATGCTGTTGGTCCAGGACTGACGTCAGGTCGTCAGGGGTATAAAAACAGGCAGCTGATGCCATTACATCAGTTTTTCTTGCCCCAAATGTCAGGAGCCCCCCAAATAGGGAGCTAGGTTATGGTGGGGAACACACCACTTGTAAAAAGTAAATACCAATACCCCAGAAGGGGTTAGTAATAGCCATAGATAGGGGAGAGAGAGAGAGAGAGAAAACCAGGGGGCTGGAGGGAGGGAAACCAGGACTGCAACAGTGAATACACTCGAACATCTACAGTTATGGTAAGTGTATGCAACTGTACTATGTTCTTCATGTTTCACTGTTGCAGTCATCACACTTGGGTGGATTCCCAAAGCTGAAGAAGGGTGGAGGCAGTCAAGAAGAGTTAGGGCTGGCTAGTATGCCTTGCAGGACTGCTGTAGCAAATCCTGCCCTGGATTTAGAAAAGATAGGCAGGTGGTAATGCTTGGTAAAGGTGTGTACAGAACTTCAGGTAGCAGCCTTCAGGATATCCCTGGTAGGGACTCCCCTGAGAAATGCTGCAGAGGTAGATGTTGCCCTAGTGGAATGTGTTCTGAATCCCTGAGTGGTTGGTTTCCCATGGTGCTTGTAGCAGAAATGGATGCAGTGCGCTATTCATTTGGAAATGGTTTGTTTTGAAATGGCCTTGCCCTCTACCCCTGTTGCAAAGCTGATTAGTAACTGGTCAGATTTTCTGAAGGGCTTAGTCCTATCAAGGTAGAATTTGAGCTGTCTGTGCACGTCCAAGGAGTGTAAGATCCTTTCCCCTTTATTGGTTGGCAAATGGATGGATTGATTGAGAGCCACACTGGACATCCCTTTGGGCATAAAGGAAGGGCTAGTCCTGAGCGAAACCCTATCATAATGGAAAATAATGAAGGGTTCCACAGCCATGAGTGCTTGTAGCTCAGACACCCTTCTAGCTGAAGTGATGGCTAGAAGCAAGGCTGTTTTCCAAGACAGGAATTTTAACTCTGCTGATGCAGCAGGTTCAAAGGGGGGAAGCGTGAGCTTTCCCAGTACAAAGTTAAGGCCCCAAGCAGGGATGGGCGCTCTCCTTGGTGGCCTTAAGTTGTTTGCCACTCTCAGGAACTGTTTGATAAGAGTGTGCGAGAAGAGAGGTGGCTCAGTGCTGTATTGAGCAGAAATGGCTGAGGCATGTATCTTAATGGAGGAGAAGGACAGGCCTTTGTGGAGTAGATCTGCTAGGTAATACAGGATAAGAGGCAGAGAGGGCAGTGTTGTGTCCTCTCCTTTAGAATGAATCCATGAGCAGAAACTTTTCCACTTATCAGCATAGGATTTTCTTGTACTGGGTCTTCTGGCTCCAAGAATGACGTCCAGCACCTGTTTGCTTAAGGTTGCTGGGTAAGAATTCAAGGAATAAGCTAGGCTGCAAAATTTAGGGTTTGTAGTCGTGGATGCAGAATCTGTCCCTCCTGCTGAAAGAGGAGGGTTGGATTCTGATGTAGGTGCCAGGGTGGCACCGATGTCAGGCTTCGCAGGTGTGGGTACCAGTGCAGGCATGACCAGTCCGGGGGAAATCAGAATTGTCCTTGGTCTGTCCTGCTTTATCTTGAGAAATACTCTTGAAAGGAGGGGCAGAGGGGGAAAGGCATAGATTGAGAGATTTACCCACTGAAAAGATACGGCATCCACTTTCCAGGCCCTGCTGTGAGGATTCCTGGTGCAGAATTTGCTGAGCTGATGGTTGCAGTGGGAGGCAAAGAGATCCATCTCTGGGGTCCCCTCATTTCTGAATCAAAAGGTTGAAGGTGCTGTGCTCCAGTTGCCACTCATGTGGGTCTAGGAAATGTCTGCTTAAGTCGTCTCCCAGTAAGTTTTGTTTGCCCAGCAGGAAATGAGCTTGCAGATGGACTTGAATGTCCAAGGCTGTGTTTCACAGAGCCATGGCTAGCCTGCAGAGTGGTTAGGAATGGGTTCCCCCCTGCTTGTTAATGTACCACATAACTGTGGTGTTGTCTGTTTTATTAGCAGTTGTCCTGGAAAGATTTGGGATCTGAAAGCTGTCAGGGCATCCTGTACAGCTAGCATATCTTTTTGGTTGATGTGCAGATGAATTTGACTTGGGCTCCAGTGGCCCTGAATACATTTTCTGTCCATGTGTGCCCCCCAGGTATAGTCTGATGTGTCTGTGGTTAGGGTCTGGGCAGCTTGGGGTTGAGTAAATGGCAGTCCCTTGTTGTGGTTACATGCTTCGTCCCACCAGAGGAACTCTGTCCTTAGACAGGGTATGATAGGAATGACTGTTTCCAGGTCCTAAGAATGTTGGAGTTTCCTCATATGCAGTCTTGCATATGGAATCAGCAGTATACATGAGGCCATGAGCCCTAGGGCTTGCAATATTTTTCCTGCAGATTGCTGGGTTCTGGTGGCCATTTGTTTGAAGTAGTCTGTCAGATAGACTTGTTTTTCTGAGGTGAGGAATGTCATCTGGGAAGTTGTGTCCAAGCTTGCTCCCAGGAATACAATTTTTTGACTGGGTACCAGTTTTATTTCTTTTCATTGATGGTGTACCCCAAGGAGGTGAGTTTTTTCACGAATGTCAGGTGCTGCAGCAGCAATTCCTGACTGTCTGCCTGAATCAGGCAGTCATCCAAGTATGGGTAAATTTGGATATTTCTCTGCCTGCAGTATGCAATGGCCGGAGCCAGGCATTTTGTGAATACTCTGGGCGTAGTAGATAAGCCAAAGTGAAGTGCAGAGAACTGATAATGCATAGACCCTGCCCTGAAATGTAGATTCCTGCATGATTCCCTTATGGGGATATGCAGATAGGCTTCCTTTAAGTTTAGGGAGACTAACCAGGCATCCTTGGCTAGCATAGGAAGAAGCTGTTGCAGGGTAAGCATTTTTAATTTTGGTACCACCAAGAAGGTGTTAAGAATGGAAAGATCCAGGATTGGGCACCAAGAGCCCTCTTTCCTGGGTACCAGGAAGAGTCTGGAGTAGAATCCTTGACCCCTCTGTTCTACTGGAACTGGCTGAATAGCTCTGATATTATGTAGGGAAAGTACTTGGTTTTGAGCCTCTGCCCTCTGGTTTGGAGGAAGGTCTGGAAACCCACTTGGGGTTAGCAGTGAATGGAAGTAAAATTTGTTCCCCTGGGATACAATGTCGAGACCCACCGGTCCTGAGTGATGGACATCCAGTTTTTTGCATGAAGGGCAAGTTTTCCTTCTAGGGGTATAAGCAATTGGGCAGGGCTGGGGAGTGGAGTAAAGAAGTCATTGTGAGCTTTTTCCGTAAGGAGGTGGCTTACCACTCCCTGCTTTAGGGGTGAGGGCACTCCATTGCTTAGATCTCTGCATACCTTGAGACTGTAGTATGGGTGGTCTGTTTCCCCTGGGTCTGGTTTGAGAAGGCCTGGAGGGGGCTGGAAAGGACCAGTGTTTGGAAGGGCAATGCCTACTGAATCTAGGGGGATGCACTTGTAAGAATTCTTTAACAGTCTGCGTAGACTTAGCTTTTTCTTCCATCTTTTTAAGAACCTCTTCTGCTTTGGTGCCAAACAAACAGTCCTTATTCAAAGGAGCGTCTAGTAGCTTTGATCTGAAATGGTCTGGCAAGGTCTGCTCCTTCAGCCAAGTATGTCTTCTCAGTACAGAGCCAGTGACAGCTGCCCGGCAAGATGCTTCTAGGGCATCAAAGCCACACTGCAAAGTATGCTTGCTGACTTGGCTTGCAGAGTGCATAAGCTCCTGCAATTCTTTATTTTTTGCACAGTCAGAAAATGTTGCCACTTTTTGTTTAATAAGTTCCATAATATGTTGCTGGTACTTCAGCATGTGAAACTGATAATTCATTGCCCTAATAGCATCCAAGCTCTGGAATCCCTGTCCGAAGGGGTGGGATTCTTGGCTGTACTAGCGTTGATACCTTTAGGCCCCTGGGAAATGATCTCTGGGTAAGCAGTAGGATTTTTGAAAAGAAATTTGTGAGTGTCAGGTACTATGTAGTACCTGTCTGGATTCCTAGGGGCAGGAGGTAAAGTGTCAGAAGCAGGACTGGATTCCATAAAAATATCATCCACAACATCCAGGACAGGGGGTATTGCTAAGGGTCTGTGTTGAGGCAACTCTAGAAATTTTCTGAGTCTCTTTTTGGACTGAGGATAGTCTTGGCATTCACAGTGGAAATGCTCTTGTAAGGTATGCAAGGTTTCACCAAAAGAAAAATCCTCAGGAGGGGAGGCAGAGGGAATGGATTCCTCTGCATCTGAATCCTCATAAGCAGATAAGGGCATGTCTTCATACTCAGAAATTTCAGAGTCATTGGACTCCTAGTCTGTAGAAGCTGAAGGGGACTGGACTCTGTCTCTTAGCAGGGGAAGGCTGACTTCCCCTAATCAGCGTAATAAGGTCTTCAGCCATTCTAAGCATTTGTTTTTGTGGCATGGGAGCAGGTGCATATGCTTTGGTCGTCGGTTTTCTAGACGTAGTGCATACTCTGGGCCTAAGAAACCCGGTAGTTTTGGTTAAAAAAGAAGTCATTGGTTTGAGTCGAACATCGGTTGAGTGAATAACTGCCTTAGAAGCCGGTGCTTACTCAGTGGCTCTGGATCCATCCAAGGTAGAGACATCCGCAGGTTCCATAGTCGATGAAGAGTCTCACAGCATACCAGACTCCAAATGGGTCTCAGTAAAGGCCTGCAAATCCACTGAAGAGGGCATCAGGGGCTGCGAAAGCATCTCACTGAGTACCGGCAGACTGGCGACTAGTTTAATGGAAGCGTCGTCAGCAGTTTTGGACCTATGCGGTCTGTCTCTGTCTTTACCTTTACATTTTTTCAGAATATCGGTAGTCGGATGGCTTACTGAAGCCATTTCAGAATATGGAGATCGACAGTGACAAAGAGAGCCCGACGACGAATGGTTCGGGCGTTAAATAAGGCACAAAACTGACAGCAAGGGACGTTGTGGTCTGGGCCTAAACAGGTGATGCAGTAAGAATGAAAATCTCTGTGAGGTATTTGCTTTCCACAGGCAAGACAATTGTTAACTTTTTCTGACATCGGTTAGAGCAAGAAAAATGGATCCCCAATGGGGTACTTAGTTTTAGAAGACTTCAGGTTTGGGAGGTGCTGTGTTAAAAATCTCTTCTTCCACCATGTTTTATTTATCTGTTGGTGAAGATTTAGGTCCCTGTTTCTAGTTTTATTGTAATTAAAGAGAAAAATCTACATACTGTAGAGAGAAACTATCACTTTACCTACTGTGTTGCTTCTTGTCTTGAAAAAATGCACTGGAAGATGATCTTGTTGTTCAAAAATAAAAATATAAGTTTATGGTACAGCTATTGAACTTGCAAAGGTGCAGGAGGTCCAGGACCACTTGGTCTCTAATGGCATGGTAAGCAAGAGTGAGATCTCCCCTTTAAAGTCTATAAGACACTCAATTGTATTTATTTACTTATTTATTATTATCATTTGTTGACCATAATTATCTGACTCGGCAAACAAACATTTTCAGTGGAGGCCTGGGGCACGGACGGCCTTAGGGATAGTCAGCACTTTGAAGTTTTATGCAATTATTTTTCTTTGCTAGCCATGTTATAGATTTTATTTTATTTCTGAGAGTTCTGAAGTTTATCTGCATGGGCCTCCATTGAAAAGGGATTATTTAATACTCAGTCTGATGTCCCTAAAAAAGAAATGCGAGCAAACAAATAAGCAAAATAAAATAAAATAAATAAGAACATCAATAAATCTGTATGTGTTAGCAGCAGGGAGAAATTGTTTGCTTTTATGTTTGCAATACAGTTAGTAATGAATGCCCACTAAGCAGTGCATATTGCAGCTTGGGGCAACATAGATTTTATGCATATCCTAAACTACTCCTGGGCTAACGGGGTTAGGTGAAATAAGAATATTACAGTGGTTGCCCAGTTTTCACTATTAAAGTCAACAGTCATTGTTTTCCATAGGAGTGTCTAAGCATGCACCAAAATGATTCCTTTCTTTTGGAATGTCTCTCTTCTTTACATTTGTGTGATTGTGGAGATGTGGACATGTACGTTCAGGACTTGTGAGGAAAGGGGTGCTTGTTCCCCTGCAAAAAAACTTGCATTTAATTTTTTCATGTGGTTGGTCCATTAAGGCGTTTAGCTGTGCAAGTTGTTTTTTTATTATTTGTAATGTGAGGACTCATAGTGGAAGTAAATAAAGCAAACTGTCAATATAAATATAAATGTAAACATTAGAAGACATGCAGTACTCAGGCAGTGTGAATCTCAAACATTCATTGCACAGAGTTTCTTTGAAAATCATAAAAAAAACTGAACCCTTAGCTAAGATGTGATTTAATACACACTGCCATAATGCACTGTATTGTTACAGCAGATAGAAGAGAATTACTTTTATTCATGGCTTGGCAATTGTAATGGTTTATCACATTATAGCATTTTGGTGCACACAGGGTGATTATAAATTTATACATATAGTATAAATATGTACACTGATGGGTAGGTAATATTACTTAATTTTTATCTCATTATAGTACTTTTGCACATATAGGATGATTGTAGTTTTTTTAATGGAGGCAGCAAAAAGTTAAAGGCAAGGTCAGTGTTAAGCATTGCATCTGCTGCTTTGCAAATATTTAGTGTTGTAATAGTTAAGTCCTACTTTGCTTTTGCCAATGTTTGTTGAGCTGATTTCCATTTCTGTTTATATCAAAAGTGTGTTATGCCTTAGCTTTATGATGGTTGGCCTGTCAAGAGCATAAAGCACACATCAGGGAACATAGTACTTTATGTAATGTCTAATAGTTTTAACTGCATTGCATGCATACCTCTCAAGTGTACTACATTATGAGGAATGTACCTCATTTGGAGTCTTAAAAGTTCATATTCCTTGAAGTTCCACATTGAAAGGGTCTGTCACGCATTCAGTGTTAGGAATTGTTTAACTGATATGCATAATAAATAGAAAGGAATCATATTAATTCATTAAAATATCTTTTTATAAGTAATAGCATATTTTAACCATCCTATGACCTTCCTAGTTGAAGTTTAGTAAGCTGTTAATATGTGTTCCACATTTTGCCCATTTGTTGCACATTATGAGGCCTAGTGTTCCTCATTTTGGAGATGGAAGGTTGAGAGTTATGGCTACATGGTATATTTTTTCTATAGTATGACAAAACATTTACTGATTTTCATGCATTAAAATAATTGATGGAAATAACTTGAGTGGCTTTCATGGGAAGTGACCTACTTGTGGGTGTTTTGTGAGTATAGTGTGGGTGGGGCTGTGGGTGGGGCTTAAGGGGCACCAAAGCATTACTTTGCCTAGGGCACCATTTCATCTAAGGCCGGCTCTGCATGTTAATGTTGCTAACACTGAACAAATAGAAACACAAACCAACTAAATCCAAAAGGCAGCTTGATGTAAAATCCCACCAGATGTTTATTGTTAGCACTTTCGTGCAAGTCCAATGCCTGCACTAAGGAGTGAGTTAGATTTAATGTAATATATAATTGTGTATATTTAATATATAACTGTTTTATACTTAATATAGCATACAATTTTTTGGCGGTGTATATCTTTAAATAATTGTGATTAATTTTAATTAATTAATTAATTAATTAATTGCATCAGGGATGTATATAAGGATTGATTTTTGGGAATGTATTTTGTCTGAAGAAATGTAGACATTAGACTTGCACGAAAGCACTAACAATAAACGTCTGGTGGGATTTTACATCAAGCTGTCTTTTGGATTTAGTTGGTTTGTGTTTCTATTTGTTCACTGGTCTTCAATTTGAGCAGCTTGGCTTGTAATATGTCCCAACCGCTGTTTTCCCAAGAGGAAGTTGCATCGGCTTCATCTACAGGACTAACCACTTAAGCAATGGCAACTCTACCACCAATAAATCAATTGGTGACCTCACAACACTCGTTCAATGTTTACTAGAACGGGTGGATGGTCTAACTAAGAACCTGGAAGAAGGGAATCCCTGTCCGGCGAATTCAATGCTGAATATGGCCGGAACTGGCTTCAACACTTCAAGGGTAAGCAGGAACTCTCCTACATAAGCATCGGTTTCTGCTATACCCGGGAACAATAGAGACAACAGAGTTAATGTTAATCCAGCTCTAAGAATTATTTTAAATCGCAATGAGGATAACAGAGAGATGCATACGAACAGCTACGGTCAGTGGCGGCTGGTGACTTCAAATCAAATGGGGGCTGCAGGAGATAGCTGAATGGGTGGGGTCAATGGGAAGGGGTGCGGACAACTAGAAAGGGGAGGAGCTATGCTCAAAACTTTTAGTTATGTACTCACCATAACTTCAGATGTTTGGGATCCATCTCGCCTACATTCTGACTGATGGGTTCGGAGCCGATCCCTCAGCTCCGACTCGGCACGCTTATGCCAAAGAGCGAAGTCTCTTATTGGCTGAGCTTACTATATCCCAGGATGCACCACTACCAGTCCCCAGATCTAGTTTGTCCGCATACATGCACACATGCACACCCTGCTTATATAACATCGTCAGATGAAACAAGATAAAACAGTAGAACTCAAAACCGTTCAATCTCTTCTGATCTCCAAGGCAGGGGGAAGGAGGGTGGGTATTAGGAATGTAGGCGAGATGGATCCCAAACATCTGAAGTTATGGTGAGTACATAACTAAAAGATGTTATGTGATCCTATCTCGCCTACATTCTGACTGATGGGACAGCGTCCCTAGCACCTGAATCCTGGGTGGCTCACTGGAAAACACTCCTGAGTACCGTGGAACCAAATGAAGCTCGTCCTCTAGATGCCACATCCAATTTGTAGTGGGAAATGAAAGTGTGCGGATTGGACCAAGTAGCATAGCACAAATTTCTGATATAGCGAGCTTGGAATGAAAAGCTATAGAAGTAGCCATAGCCCTGGTAGAATGAGCTTTGATGGATGTTGTAAGTTGCTTATTCGAAGAAGAATAAGCCTGAGTTATGCAATCTCTGATCCATTTGGAGATAGTAGCTTTTGTGATGGTTTGGCCCAATTTATTATCTGAGAAGGACACAAACAACTGGTCTGACTTACGAAGTTGCTGAGTCCTGTCTAAATAGAAGCGTAATTGCCTGCGAACATCCAATTTATGGAGAGTGTATTCTGCTTCATTGGAGAATTTTGGGAAGAAAACTGGTAGCTCTAGAGATTGTCGGAGACAGAAACTAGAACAGACCTTTGGGACAAAGGATGGATTAGGCCTAAGTGATACTCTATCCTTGTGGAAAATCAAGTACGGTGGCTTAATAGACAGGGCTTGAAGCTCTGAAACTCTTCTTGCAGAAGTAATTGCAACTAAGAAGGCAGTTTTCCAAGACAGATATTTTAACTCACATGTAGCAGCCGGTTCGAAAGGGGAAGATGTTAATGAAGCACCAAATCAAGATCCCACGGAGGTGCAGGATGAAAAATTGGGGTCTTAATAGGCTCGCACCTTTAATGAAAGTTTTGCATAGTCTGCTGCTCATCAAAGGAGGATCCATGGATTCGTGGAATTTAGAGATAGCCGCTAGTTGGACTTTAATAGTTGAGACAGAAGATCCTTGATTAAACAGGGATGTTAGGAATTTCAAAACCTCTGGGACAGGAGCAGAGATAGGGTCTAAGCCCTTGAGTTGAGCCCAGATAGCAAACCTCTTCCACTTACTGAGGTACAATTTGTTAGTGGTGGGTTTGTGGGCGAAGATAAAATGTGAACAACTTCGGGTCTAGTGTGCCTTCTAACTAAAGTCGGAAGTGGAGGAGCCAAGCTGTCAATTTCAAAGATTGAAGGGACTGATGCCGATGTCCCGACTGATGGATTAGCAAGTCCGGAATTAGGTCTAAAGTCCACGGATCGTCCACGCATGCTTCTTCAGGTAAGGAAACCATACCTGACGAGGCCAGAATGGGGCAATCAGTATCATTGAGGACCCCAATTGAGAAGCTTTTGAATAACTTTGGGGAGAAGTGGAATTGGAGGAAAGGCATAAAGTAGCCCTGTTGGCCAAGGTTGTGCTAGAGCATCCATAGCTGGTACTCCCTGATGTGGGATCAAGGAGAAGAACCTTTGGCACTTGGTGTTTAGTGGAGTTGCAAATAGGTCGCAGCACGGCGTCCCCATCTCCTGAAAACCTGAGCTGCTACTGTGTGGTTTAGAGACCATTCGTGAGGAGAGAGAATTGTCCTGCTCAATTTGTCTGCCAATATATTTGACCTTCCGGGATGTGGGTCGCTACCAAGAAGCGGTTGGTAGCTACAGCCCATTCCCACACTCTCATGGCCTCTCTGCAAAGGGTACGATCTGGTCCCTCCTTGTTTGTTCAGATACCAGACCACCGACATGTTGTCTGTGTGGATGGCGATGATGCCCTGAGGAAGAAACTTGTGTAAGGCCTGCAGGGATAGAAGTACAGCCCTCATCTCCAACACGTTGATGTGGAGGAGAGCTTCGTCTGGAAGCCAGGAGCCCTGAACTAGCCTGCCCAGACAATGCCCCCCCACCCTATCTGGGAGGCATCTGTCATCAGGGTAACCACTGGAGAGGGAAGAACAAAGGGTTTTCCTTGATCCAAATTGGATGTCTGAAGCCACCAGCGAAGGTCCCTTTTGCATATTTCCGTAATCATGATGTGATGATTGAGAGGAAGATCCTGAAAGGACCATTGAGTTGACAATAGCCACTGAAGAATCCTCATGTGCAATCTCGCCAGAGGATCTAAAAGAACCGTGGCAGACATTGAGCCTAAAACTTGTAGAACCATCCTGGCTGGGGCTTTGGATCTCGAGATCAGAGCTTGAACTTGGCCCTGTAAAGTTTGGATCCTTTCGGCAGGAAGAAAACGCATCAATCTTGAGTCTATCTCTGCTCCTATGAACTTTATGCGCGTTGAGAGGGCAGCAAGACAGACTTTGACCAATTGAATGTAATCCCCAGGGTAATACCCAGGGAGATGGTGGCTTTGAGGTTGTCCATTAGTAGATGCCTGGTGGTGGCAGTCAGGAGCCAGTCGTCCAGATAGGGAAACACTTGGAATCCAAGACTTCTCAGGTGAGCCGTCACTACTGCCAAACACTTGGTGAACACCCTGGGGGCTGTGGTGAGACCAAAGGGCAGAGCGCAAAATTGGTAATGACTGACTCCCAGGCTGAAGCGCAGATACCTCCTGGACGCCTGATGTATCGGTATGTGATAATAGGCGTCCTTGAGGTCTATGGAGCACATCCAAACATCCTTCTCCAACAATGGGAGAATGGATTGTAACGTGACCATTCAGAATTTGGATTTCGTGATGGATTGGTTCAGTCTGCTGAGATCCAATATTGGTCTCAGGTCCCCTGTCTTTTTTGGCACTAAAAAGAACCTGGAGTAATTTCCTGATCCGATCTGGTCTGTGGGGACTGGTTGGATGACTCCTTTTTCTAGCAGCTTTAAAGCTTCTGCGGCTGCCATTTCCCTTTGACTGGGTGGTGGGTCCGGGATTCTTTTGGACGGTGGGGGCGAGTATGTGAATGGGATGGTGTAACCTCCGGCAATGATCCGAAGCACCCATCTGTCCTGAGTGATTGACTCCCAGGCTTTTAGGTGCTTGGCAAAATGACACCCGACTGGCTCCGGAGCAGCACAGCCGGGCAATCCCTCATGACGTGTGGGAGGCTGAAGAGCCACGAAAGGACTCGGGGTCTCCAGAATTGCGGGCCCTCTGCCACCTCTGGGACGGCGTCTCCCTGAAAAATTTCCCGTCCTCTGCCTCTGGAAGGGAATCTTCCTGCTGTTGGGAGAAAAACTTACAAGATTTGCGGAACCACATTTTCCCCTCCTTTAGCCTTGGGGTAAGGCCGAAGGGGTGGAATAACGGGCTCCGGCAGATAAAGTTTTTCCCTCTTGCTCACAGCGGGTAAGGGTGTCTTTAACCTTGGGTCCAAACAAGGAGGACCCATCAAAGGGAGCCGGGCGAAGGAAGACTTGAAGGCCTCCGAACTGACACAAGCGGAGCCAGGCTTGTCTCCGAGAGCCACGCCTGTGCCTGCCGCTCTACCCCCTTTCCGCATAGGAAATGAGCCTCATGCACGAGCCAGACATTGACGTAAGGATACCCAACTGAGACCTAACCGACTGCCCTAGCTGCTCAGGTAGGTTACCCGAGAGGCAATCTGACAACTCCTTGACCAGATCCCTCTGAAGCCTGGTAAAATGTCCCTAATAATTCAGAGACCTTAAAGTAAAGGCCGCTGAAGTCAGGGTGCGCTTCCGCACCTGTCCATACTCCTAGACTCTTTATTAGGAGGATGGATGGACGTTGAAGCCTCTGCCACGTCCTGTTGTGTAGCAGATGCCACCACCATGGCATCTACAGCCACGCCTTTAGTGAGGAACTCCTTCTCGGGGAGCAGACAAAAATTTATTTGGACGAGAAGGGACTGGTTCCACGGTATCTGGATGTTCCCACGCCCTTGACAAACTAAATCCAGAAGCTCGTCAAGGCGGAGACACCCAGGAGGCGGAGGGCTGAGCCCCAAAGGCCTTGAGGAGCACTGACTCATCAGCAGAGGGGTTTGGATATCCAGCCACCTCGTTGTTTAAGGATCTCTAAGATGTCTGCAAATGAGACATCATCCGAGGCGACTTGGGACCCCTCTGCATCATCAAGATCAGTGTCTGATGTAATAGACTGGGAGTCCACGTGCTTCCTCTTGCACGATCTCTTCCTTGGGGTTCCTCCAAGACAACTCCGAAGAACCCTCAGGAGGAGGGGAACCCCACTGGGGTAACCTCAGGCCCGGGCTCCGCTGACTACGGACAGGGAACTGCCAAAGACCCAGTCTCCACGCCCAGGAAGGTGCCGGTAAAGCCGGAGAGATGGCCGAAGAGGACTTGGCCAAGGCACTCCTCATGGCTCTGAAAGCCGGACCCCAGAATCCTGGGAGTGTCCGGTCCCGGAGCCGTGATAGACGGAAGTCCCGCCAGCTTACCGAGGGGAGGCTCGGAACCGAGCATAGGTCCCAAACATCACCCCGGTCCAGCCGAAGAAGTCCGTACCAAACTCGGACCCAAGGCCGGGTTGGAGTAAGGGTCGGAGCCGACCCTGAGATCTCCACCGGCTCCAACAGCACCTGCTCCGGAGCCGAAGCAGTCGGAGGAGGAATGGCAATGGGTGGGCCAAGGTCATCGGCTCGAAGCCAACTGGGTCGGAACCGAAACAAATTTTTGGAAGACTGGGGACTGGAACAGTCTTTGGAGCACCCTGTCTATATCAGAATCTGACATCCTCGAAGACCGAGAAGAAACAGAACGGGTACGAGACGGCCCCTCCAACGGCCCCAAAGGACTAGGGGACCGGCTCCGAGGTGACTCGATGAGTATCGGCGCCGAGGAATACACACCAGATTCCATCGGTGCCGAGGTGGACTTCGCCGAGGAGGAAGTGTCTGAGGGTGACCCTTGTCGGCTCCGAGACCAGTGGAGCCGAAGGTGACCCGCCTCTCGATGCCCCAGCCATCGGCTCAAGCCAGAGGAGTCGATACTGGTGGCATCGAGGCAGACTGTTCACCTCGGCTCCAAGTCCTTGGAGCCGAAGGAGAGGCCTGCCTATGTCTCTTAGCGGTCGGATCCGACGGACTGGTCGGAACCGACGCCTTTCTTTGGCGGAGAAGGAGAGGATGCCAAGGCTTCTTCAAAAGAAGGTTTAATTAACCCCTTAAGAATTAATTTATTTTTCCTCTCCTGGAGGACCCTTGAGGAAAAAGCGTGACATACGCTACATGATTCCTGTAAATGTTTTGCACCTAAGCAATACACACAGAGCGAGTGATCGTCCGTGATGGACATTTTGAAATTACATTTTGTACATTTTTTAAAGCCCGAAGGCCTAGGATTCTGAGACATTATGGGGAAAATTTCAGTAATCTGACTGGAAAAATACAATTACTGGTGACACCCCTAAGTATAGGCTTACAGTTATCGCTACGAAATGACAGGGGACTTTGAAAACCCTGTAAGAACAAACAGAGCTACAAAAATTTAAAGCCTTTTCTCTATATGTAAGATATAGGAGGGTTGATTGACCGGAAGGCCCTAGATGAAGGGGCCTGCCAAACTCAACCCAATCACACAACAAAAGTCTTCAACAAATCCAACCAATCACACAACAATGAGAAGAATAGCTGTTAAAACAGCTTTTTGAGAGAACAACAGCAAAAAACTGACAGAAAAAGTTAGTTAAAATAACTACTCAGCTCAGCCAGCTTGAGACCACGTCTTCGCAGGTTAGCGGCAAACGAGATCTGGGGGACTGGTAGTGGTGCATCCTGGGATATAGTAAGCTCAGCCAATAAGAGACTTCGCTCTTTGGCATAAGCGTGCCGAGTCGGAGCCGAGGGATCGGCTCCGAACCCATCAGTCAGAATGTAGGCGAGATAGGATCACATAACATCCACAAAAACTAAACATTAATTAAATATGCTGCCCTAGGTGCCAAACCATCATTATGAGAGTCCAATCAAGACAAATGAAGTGTAAAAGAATAAAAATAGTTCAATGCATTGGCTGCTTGACAGCTTACTTAATATCTAGATGGAAACAAAAAGGTTGTGAGGCATGAAAAAATAAATTACTTTTTAAATACATTACTGGAATGCCAGTCAAAATCAAGTATAAGAAAAACATGCAGCACTCAGCTCAAACCGCTTCTCCTTGCACTGCATTATAATTTATATTCAGCTTTATTAAAGTACCAAGTAACATGCTGAAAGTAGCAATCTGTATGATACCCCCACTTGTAAAAATGTTTATCCAAAAAAGACCTGCTGCCTGACAACTATCTACTTGTTTCATGGGGAAAACATGATCAAAGTAAAAAATGAAAAGCAAACAAGCTCAAGATACATTGCTTAAAGGATTACTGTACAGGTTATGGACCACACATGAATGGCATTCTGTTTAGTTTACGGGTAAAGCCCTCAGAGATCACTGGAAGTCTCCAACAAGTGTAATGAGCTTCTTAATGTAATCCTGTCCTTTATTACAAATACTGTCATATGCATTTCAATACCCAATGCTTATACATTATCTAGTTAAGTATTCTCTGCATGGCAACAACAGAAAGGCTTCAATGTTGGCAATTCTTTAACAGTATGCTTATTAAAGCTTACTTGCATGTTATGATCTCAGACAAGCTTACCTGATGGTCATTAAAGCATTGCTACTTAAAACACAGAGCAACAGGCACTTTCTGAGTAATAAGCATAAATCAACTGTACAAAAATATGACAGAAACCAGACCATTCTGCAAAATCAAGAACATATGAAAAGCCACTGTAGTACTTGTGTCTACCTTGGATGGGGGGATACCCTGCACATTTACACTGCACAACTGCTCCTTGCCTTGCTTGGACACATCCAGAGTCACTACATGGGGGAGTGGGGTGCAACAAGTATGTCACAATTTAAAATGTCTCTGGCTGACTGATGGCCCCGACACATTTGTCATACCTCACCATCAGAGCAAAGCCATACACAGAAGTGGGACAAAGGCCCAAAAATAAGGACAATTTTTAAATATTGGTCTTATAAACTTAGAAAGATAATAGAATAGTAGGTCTTGAATTAGTATGAATTTTCTGAAGGATATGAAATCTGAAACTCAAATGTCTGTCATTATTTTCTAACTTCAGTCTTTAATGATTTACCACTAATTTGCCAAAAAACAATTTTATGAAAAATGGACCAAAAATGTGATGCAAAAATATAAAATAGCCACACAATACAGCTGGGAACCTGTCAAAGAAGGGACATTTTTTTAATAATAGTACTGCTAACTTGAGCAGCTGACAAAATAAAAGAATCTACATGCATTTCTGAAATAAAAGTAATCTATAACTCTGATTATTACAGTTATTTCTAAATTGTAAACCCTCCACGTTTTCTTTCAAAATTGCTATTTTGCAGAGGGATTATTAGGGGAAGAGCAACATTTTGAGCCAAATTCGGGGACAGTTGAGAGGTTTGGCTATGCCTAATTCTATAAAGCAATTTATTTGTATGTACCTCTCAACCTGTTAATGTAATAAATCTGGACAAGGCCAGATATATTGGGGGAACATAAACAGTACTAAAAATTGCTCTTGTATAAACTGAGACAGTTGATAGAACAGGTCTTACTTCAGCATGCATTTTTCTGAAGGTTATGAAGTCTGAAACTCAGCGTCATTAGTGACTTAATTCCTAAACGATTTTCCAGAAAACCACAAATATTATGAGGAACAAACCAAAAATAAGAAGCAAAAATCTATTCATTCTGTGAAAATCTGGACAGTTGGGAGGTATAGTTCAGCTGGGGCTGTCTTTGAGTTTGCCGCCCTTCCCCCTCACAAAATCATGGTCGAATGGAGCCCTCCCCCCTACAGCCATTCCAATGATCCATTACTTGGCTATATCACTCCATTTACCATAAACACTAATGTGCATACTGCTTTACTTCTATGATGATCTGGATTTCATTTGAAAGTTGTATTTTGCATTTTACAGCACAAACACTAAGATATCTGCTAAACAAAGCAACGCAGTCTCACAATGAAAACAGGCTTAGCATTAAAAACTTCTCTGCCCTTGAAACGCACATTCAATGAAACAGCATTGAAACCCACATTCAAAGAAAATACATTTTGCCAGTGGCAGATAAAGATGAACTTTGGGCTGTTTTCAAATCATAGGCCCCTTGCACATGAAACATGCATGTGCTCTTTGATACACCTTCCTGATTCTACTAAATTATATTCCTTGTACAATACAGTACAGTTGTTAGACAGCATTTTAAATTTATTGTTTTGAACATTTTTCCAGTAAACAATGAAACAAAATGCATGCACCAATGACAAAACTACCCAATTCAGAACATTTCCATCATAAAAGTCTACTCAACCTTCTACAGTCCACCAGTATCAGTAAATATGCACAATCTCTGAAGTAGTAAAAGTCATCTAAATAATTCCACATTAAAGAAATCTGTAACAATGAAGAGGTTGCTGCTAGCAAACAACTTTATATGTCAATGTTTATTCATCTACAAATAAAGTGCCTGTTGCCCTTGAGGAATAAATTGCCTATGTTGCATGCATTAAAAAAAAAATAAAAATAAGCTAGTAATATCGCAATAGGGACTGTATGGCAAACTGATAACAGGTTCATAGTTACTACTCTAGGTATCTTTGCCAAAAAGACTGCAGCATCCACCCACTTTACAACACAGTACAGTATCAGCAATGCATCTATCTACTGTGGGAGTAGAACCCACAGCCTTCTACATCAAAAGCAAGTACACTACCTGTTGTGCTATTAATGCAAGCAGACTCAGAATAAGCAGCACTAAAGTCTACTTGACACGCAGTTGTATCTCTGAACTTTGCAGCCCAAGAAATCTGGAAAAAGCCAACATTTATTTGGGGGGGGGGCAACCAGGGACACATTTTAAACATTGCTTGTATAATGTGGAAAGTTGCTAGAATAAAATGCTGTGTTACCACCACACATTTCACTGCCACGTCTTTAACCCAGGGGACCCTGTACAAAACAGTCAGAGAAACATACCACTATGCCAAATCAGCTGTTTTGTAAAAGAGAGGAAGATAAACTTAAATGGCTACCATTTAGTGAATTCAGTTCTCAGCATAGCCGTCAACCTCTTGGCACAAAACACCTGAACAAAGCCAATAATGGGGGGAATACAGCCCCCAAACATTCAGTGAATTCAGTTCTCACTATAGCTCTCAACCTCTTAGCAAAAAACATGTGGACAAAGCCAGTAATGGGGAGGGAATACAGCCCCCAAACATTCAATGAATACAGTTCTCACCATAGATAACTCTCAACCTTAGCACAAATACCTGGACAAAGCCAATAATGGGGAAATACAGTCCCAAAAATAGGGACACATTTCAAATATCCATGTTATAAACTTAGACAACTGCTAGAACAATTTTGTGTTACCATGTACTTTCTGAAGAACATGAAGTCTGAAATTCAAATGCCTATTTTTTAAACTTTTAACCAGGAAACTAGTCTGACTTGGAACAAAAGACAATTTTCAGCAGAGTAGAGAGAAATGCCAATCACATCTTTACAAGTAAAGAGAACATGCAGACACCACACAGAAGGCACCCCAGCCAAGAATCAAACCAGAGAACCTGTAGCTGTTAGGCAACAATGCTACCAGTGCACCACTACACTACATACTTTGCAAGGAAAAATGTAGATACAGAAACCACAGATTTTATGAGGAACAGAACAAATATGAGGCAAAAATCTGCAAGCTTTTTTTAGAAATGGTGGTGGATAGGGAATTCAGGTCCTTGCCACCTGCATCCAAGGTACAGGGTTCAAGCCTGAGTCTCTATCCACCACCATTTGCTCTCTCTAGCCACCAGTGTATAGTAACTGGGGCATTTCACACACACACCCTAAACTCCTCCAGCCAGCAAAACAACCTAAAATCCTCCAAGCAGCAAAATGACCTGAAGCAACACACTCACTTACCTGATGTATGTCTGACCAAGCAACAAAATCCACCTGTGACATAGAGCAATGCAGCCAGTGACCAAAACCTGCTACACCTACCTCCTGAATGAGCCCATGCAATGAAAGTCCTGCGAGAGCAGCTCACCTCTCTCAGTCCTGATTGGATCTGCCTGCAGCTGAAGCAGTCTGGACCTCCTCTTCTGTGCGGTCGTCCCTGCACTGATTCTGGGTATCTGTGTTTCTCTATCCAGACTGCAGTCTAGACTTATGGTTTTTTTATTTCTGTTTGTTTTTTAGTTTTACAGATTTTTCTTTTTTTTTTTCTAGGTGGGAGGGCTGCAGTCTGGCAGTCTGATACCACGAGCCGCTCCTGGCTATGGTTCACAACAACCGTTACTAACAGATTATTTGAAGGTACCACAATTTTTTGAAATTAATAGTATTGGTCTGCATAGCAATGTTATACAAGATAACAATAATGCATCAAATATTACTACTAAGCTGAAACTATTTGATCAAAAACTGTTGAAATGTTGTAAGTTACAGCTTGAAATAGCTTACTTTCAAGAATGTTTAGTGAAGAAAATAGTTCCTAAGGGTTTGCGTCAATGGCGCTACCCCATAGGTTTAATTAACAAATCCCAGTTCCATGGCGAACTTTTATCCCTGTTTGACTGACTTATTAAGTCTTATTAAGAACTATAGTACACAAGTAGAACAGTTGCAAAATGAGTTAGAAATACTTGAACAAGATATAACTAGAGACATGGACTTCTCACGATACAAATATGATTATATCTGCATTTTTTCAAGCATAGACCGTGTCATCAACAGGTCTGTAGAAATAAAAAAGAAGAAAATCATAAGGGATGTAAATGATTATTCTAAAGGAGTAGCATATCCTATTCCGAACAGTTATGTCACAAAAGCAGACTTTCAAGGGACTACAAATGTTGTTAATGTTGCCATGGTAACTGAAGGGAGGGAACGCCCACTAAATAACATTTTACAACACAGCGACGAGGAAGAACAAGGCCAAGCGCCTTTTCCAAGGCGCAGCAAGAGAATTTGCTCTAATCAACAACAAAATAACCAAAATAATCAAATTGAATATGGGCAAGCAAGTTCTATTCAGGATTTTTACAGGGGCAGGAATTATGGCAACCAGAATCAAGCACAGAAGAACAAGAAACAAAAACGCAAGAACAAGAACCAGAACCGCAGAAAGAGATAAATGACATTAACTATGTGATTATAACTAATTCAGCAGGCAATTTCAAAGTATACAATTTTTCTTCTGCGTATCAGCACGGAGATGGTGAATACACTAGCAAGGGGCCTCACATTTGTTCCAGATCGGAGAGGTGATTTGGCTAAAACTATAATAGACTTAAAACTGTATATTAGAAAAATGAACTTGGCAGTTTTATTTGCAAATAATTCTTCATTAGATAAAGATTTAAGGGTTTCTAGTATTTATAATCCACCAATACATGAAACTCTAATGACATTTGAATGCATATGCAAAATGGATATTAGAAGTGTTTTGAGTAAAAAACATGTGCATAATTGGCAGTGGTCTTATTTTTATGGATGAAGATGACTATACCAATAAAATATCCAATATGCTACAGTGTGATAGATACTATACCACGGATACCTGCTGCCATACCCCTACTTCTATTTATAGATTCCCGACAAACAAGCACCCCTGCTTACTGTACACTTGGGTAACAGACCCCTTGTACCTTAATTTGATATTTTAGAAGCTGAAATTTGTTTTTAATCTGATCTCTTAGATTGAGATTGACTGGTTGTTTTTTTGGACGATCTCACTCCAGAAGGTGTAGCCCCACTCTGATTGTCCTCACTACACTCGGGCTCACTTCGCTCTCCTCCAACCCATCCCCCAAATAATTTCCTTTATACCTATCCACACCATTATCCAGCCCACCAAACCCCTGCCCCTTCCTGTTTCACAGACCAACCCTCTCCTATTCCTTATTAACAACTGTTATACTTTCATTGACTTCCAACACCTGTAATTAAACCTGCAGTCCCTACCTAATACCCCTAGCGAACATTCCTTGGACAACTTAACACCTGTATTTGTTTCTTTTAGCCCATACTACCCTGCTGTTTCCAAACTTACCCTCTAAATTCACTACTCCTTCCTACTCTCACTGACTGTGTCTGCACTTACTTTATCTGTTCTCATCCTACACTCACTCTCCTCCTCCTCCTAACTTCTCATCCCTATAAACTATTCCCTATCATAACAACTCCTACATATCTCTATACAATCTCTCATGCTAATTATTTGTCTATAATCATATCTTCTGCCATCCTTCCTCCTAACACTCCACTCCCTAAAATAAAAACCTCACCCACTTACCATTCAACTTCAAACATCAAGCCCAAACTCAGCTACTACCTAATACCATTACGAAAGCACAACCATCTACTACCTACCCTTCTTCTATCTGGTGATATACACCCTAACCCTGGACCTATCACCTCCCCCACACCATTCACCTCTCCCCCACCTAATAAACAAATTTCCTTCTACTCTATCAACCCTCGCAGTATACTAAATAAAGTCTCTGAACTTCATGCTTGGATAACCGATCACAACCCTGATATTGTCACCTTGACTGAAACCTGGTTAAAACCTCATATCCCAGATAGTAACATCCTTCCCCAGGATATAACATATTACAGCTAGATTGCCCTAACAAAAAAGGAGGTGGCGTAACGATACTTTATGCCAACCATCTCACCCTGACATTGCTACCCAAACCTACCCCATCCTTTGTACCTGCAGAACTGATCATGGCAAATCTCAAAATTAATGACCACTACTCCATCACCATAGCTGCAATTTATATACCTCCAGGAGACAACATCCCCATTCTAAAAAATATACTTTCCTTCTTCACACACAATTTTCACAACAAAATCATTCTCTTTGGGGACGTGAATATCAACTGGTTAACTATCAGTAATGACCATTCAAAAATTACATTAATTTATATGGCTTCTCTCAGCTTGTCACCCACCCAACCCATTCATATAACTCTCACACTACTCATAGCCTTATAGACTGGATACTAGTAACCCAACCTACAAAATACCACAACCCCCAAACCTTGCCAAACTGTATAAGTGATCACTCACCAGTAAAAGTTACTAGGTTCTCTCCCCAACTTTTTAAGCCACCCAGATACATCACCTGCTGCAAACTCTCTAACTTTAACCCTGACACTCTTAACACCCTTCTTTCTAAAGTTAATTGGGATGTTCTAAAATACCCACCCTACCCACATAGATGAAGCTGTCCTTCACTTCAACTCTCTCTTTCTAGACATTCTAGACTCTCTGGCTCCCATTCGTACCATACACATCAAATCTACAGTTTCACCCCGGCTGTCCAAAACTACTCTTAACCTTATGAAAAATAGAGACAAACTTTGGAAAATCTGGTCCCAAACTAATCTTCCTAATGATCTGCAAAAATACAGAGAAGCTAAGAACTTAACAAAGAAATACATAAACAAAGATAAAAAGGACTTTTACTATAACCCCCCTACTGTGCTAAAATCTAACTCAAAAAAATTCTGGCACTCCATTAACCAGATACTCCACCCAGGCAATCCTTCTTCCCCAAACCCTTCCCCAGACAAAACTCCCAAAGAAACTGCTTCCTTATTTAACTCCTGCTTTATTGACTCCATATCCAATCTATTAAAGTCTAACACACCATCAACTCCAAACCCTCCTGTCACAAGTCCTCCTTCCACCACATCCTTCTCTAACACCTTCTCCTTCAAACCAGTGCCAACTTCCTTTATCAAGACTCTACTATCCAACTTAAAAACCTGCTCTGCATCTACAGATAAAATTCCTCCTTTCTCCAACTAGCATCAGAGTCTGTTGCCCTACCAGTATCTATTCTAATTAATCGCTCAATCACAGAAGGAAAAGTCCCAACTATATGGAAGCAGTTTCACACCCTTCCAATACACAAAGGCGGCAACTCCTCAGATATCTCAAACTTCCGTCCCATTGCTATCTTGTCCGCTCTTTCCAAAGTCCTTGAAAAGTATGTTCACAAACAAGTCATGCAATATCTTACCAAATATAACCTTCTAACTCCTACTCAACACAGCTTCAGACCCAGACATAGCACCACCACAGCACTCTTATCCTTTCACCACACAGTTTCTCTTGCCAGAGATGACCACAAACTAGTTTCATGCCTATTTCTGGGTATGTCCAAGGCATTTGATACTGTCTCTCATCCTCTCATTTTAAACAAATTACAAGAACTAAACTTCTCCCCTGAAGCTGTTTCATGGTTCTCTAGCTACCTCTCCAATCGAACCCAATCTGTAAAATGGCAGTCCGTACTCTCACCACCTCTACGAGTCAGAATGGGTGTTCCTCAAGGCTCTATTTTAGGGCCTTTACTCTTTAATATTTTCACTAACAATCTCTACTCTTCTTTCCCCCCAGACTTCTTTAGTTCAATACGCTGATGACTCGACCATTACTACTATAGCCAGCTCCCTCTCTAAGCTCCATTCAGCCACCCAAACTGCCTTTAACTCAATTGAAACATGGCTAACTGACAATCAACTCATACTCAATCCAAAAAAACAAAACAAACTGCTACTGTTCCTCCCTAAAAATCTGCCCTATATCAAATCTACTTTCGCCATTCTATCTCTTAACAACACCCCCATACAAGTAGAACATAGCACCAAACTCTTAGGAATCACCATAGATGATCAATTGAAGTTTGACATACATATAAATAACTGTATCAAAAAGACCCAGCAAAAACTCGGACTCCTCTACAGATCTAAAAAATTCCTTTCCTCTGACGCCAAGATTACACTCTCCCAATCATACCTCCCACCCAGTCTTATGTATGGCTCCCAGATCCTTACTAATCTTGACTCTACCCTTCTCACCAAGCTTAAAACCACCTATAATAAAATTGCTCGCTTTGCAGCACATCAAAACTATAAATCCCATCACTGCATCTCACTAAAACTAATGAACTGGTTAGAACTACCTCACCAACTTTTACTCTCACAGCTCTCCATTATTCACTCTATCCTTTACTTGCCTTCATATTGTCCAACGCTCACGCCACTCATCTCCTACTACTCTCCCTCCAGACAACTAAGAAGCTCTAACCAAAACTTACTCCATATCTACAAACCCAAAACTAAAACCGGATGTAAACTTTATAGCTACCACCCATCCATGTCCTGGAATAAACTGCCTCAAGAGATAAGGTCCCTTACCAACTCAAAATTATTCAAAGCAGCTTTAAAGGAACACCTCAAAAATCACTGGTACTGCCAATGTAGTCAGCCACCATAAAAATATCCATTCTATCCCTTGTTCTCTCTCCTCTATCCTTCATACTATTCTACATTACTTACCCCACTCTCCTGTAGTTCCACAAGTTTTTCTATCCTCAACCTCCAGTCTCATCTTAAATCTAACTTTCCTATTTAACATCCCTATCTATGTCTAGCCCCCTCCTCTAACCCCTTCTTCCCTCTGCTTCTTACTTCCAACCTCCCTCTCTCCTATACTTGATCCCTAAACCCCCTCTGTATTACCTCCGCTCATCTCCACAGTTTACTTCTTTACTATGCTCGGTAAAGCCTTACTACAAAGCTACTGCTTAATCTTGATTGTAATGTAAATTTTGTAAATAGTTTTCTGCTTGCTCTATTGTTAGAATATGATGTGTAATCTGTATGCTAGCCTGCTATATTTGTACTCAAATGGAGCTTTTCTCCCTGGGTCACTGCTGAAAAAGGGTTTCTGCCCAGCCAGATTAACCCGGTCAACAAATGTAAAATAAAATAAATAAATATGTTAAAGTTAGTACCAATGAAGTTAATATTGCATACAAACATATTAAAGATGTGTTAAATGACCTCTTGTTAGAAAATAGCATAGATGTAAGTACATATTACTACCTATCTATGCCAGCATGATTAACACCGGTATTGTTTGGTTCTCCAAAAATACACAAGGACTTGGCCAATAGTGGATGGCAGGAAATCCATAACATATGCCTTTGCAAAACTTACTGATAGCAAACTAAAACCCATAATTAATAATGAACCACAGATATGTAAAGATCCGTGGGACTTTTTGAAAAATATTAATAGCCTGGAATTTAATCATTTTAATTTCTTAACTGTGGACAGTCGATTTATACACAGTTATACCTCAAAAGACAGGCTTAGAATGGGTAAGAGAATTGCTCATTTTGCATAGGGTAGCACATGATGAAATCAATTTAATTGAAACACTGCTGGATTTAGTTTTAAGTAATAACTTCATGTTATTTAACAAACAGCTTTACCTGCAAAAATAGGATTGGTGACGGGGTCCCCCTGTGACAGTACTTTTGCGAACTGTGTGATGGCTTTCTGGGAAAGGCAGTTTCTATTTAACAACTCTATATTTAAAGAGAATCTGGCCTGGTACACTAGATACCAGGATGATATGTTTTTTATATGGAAAGGAACCAAAGTTTCTGCAACTGCATTTATAGCAACTATTTCTGAATATACATGGTTTCTTAGATTCACATATCAGTTTGAATGTGATGTTATCAGCTTTTTGGATGTGAGGCTAACCAAGGATAGAACTCTTAATAGGTACAAGGGAACTACATTTAGGAAGCCGACCTATTCTAATGCATTTTTACATTTTAGCAGTAGCCATCCCTACCACCAAAAAAGAGCGGTAGTATAAGGCCAACTAGTAAGGGCATCTAGGATGGTCTCTTCGGATAATGACTTTTTACATGAATGCATGAATTTGAAGGGTATGTTTATTAAGAGGTTACCCCCAAGGGGGTGCACTTGCACCCCCCTGGATTTTCTTAATGATATCTGCAAAAGACACTTTTTTCTATTTTATTTCCGCTTACTTTTTTTTTCTGTAAAAGACACTTTTTTCTATTTTATTTCCGCTTACTTTTTTTTTCTGTAAAGCCTGCATTGTTCGTAGAATCGGACTTTTAGGAAGAAATGTTAGCGGAGGTGGTGTGGCAGGCAGTCACATGACACAATGATGCATACTTGATTACTAACGTGACAAGCGTCAAACTCCTCCTTAAACTTTATAACTGTCGACGAGATCATGTTGGTAGAGTGCAGGTGGACAGTGGAGAAGACTATCCTTCCTGATTCATGGCTGTGGCTATTCAAAACCATCGTGTGGTGGAAGGACTGGACTGGTGGTGGTGTTGGTACAAGAAGAAGGTAGGTTGGTTGCTCCACTCCTGAGTCGGAGTCCTTTTTTTTCACAGTGACTGAACACTTGGCGGTTGTCGCCAAAACACAAAAGTGGCGCGACTTACTTGAGATGGAGTTTGTGTGAGTGAGTAGTGCTCTGCACCTTCCGTGTGTATATTTTGTGAATTTTGTAAAAGAAAGAAGTGTTTCAGTATCCTTTCCCTCAGACTTAGTTGAACCTCCCCCCTATAGAGCTACCTTTTTCGAGTGTGGAGTGGTTAATGACTGCTCTAATTGCATTACTTAATATAACATACATACTTATTAATTGACTTATAGCTGGTTCTTCATCCTTTTTTCCAAAGATGTGTGATTCATTTCTCAGCTAGCAACAGGACCAAAGTTGCAAATTGCTACGTATGCCTTTGGAGGGTAAAAGGTGCTTCTTCCACCACAGTAACAGAAGCAATGGGGGGGGACTCTAATTTGTCCTTCTAGAACTTTATTTAAAAGCGTTTGAAGTGCACTCTTAAAGTTAATCAGCCTGGGGAAAAATAAAATGTGTAGATCCAGTCTCCCCTTACTACTTGGTTACAGTTATAGTTAGTGTCTTCACCCAGTATTGGCTTTGTTCAGGTATTTATTGGCTTCATCCAGGTTTTTTGCTAATGTTGAGAGCTATGGTAAGAATTGATTTCACTGAATATGTTTGGGGGCTATATTCTCCCATTACTGGTTTTGTCTGGGTGTTATTTGCTAAGAGGTTGAGAGCTATGGTGAGAACTGAATTCACTGAATGTTTGGTGGTTGTAGTCACCCATTATTGGCTTTGTTCAGGTCTTTGTGCTAAGAGGTTGACAGCTGTGCTATGGTGAGAACTGAATTCACTAAATGGTAGCTATTTAAGTTTCAGTCTTCCTCTTTCACAAAACAGTTGATTTGGCGTAGTGGTATGTTGCTCTGACTGTTTTGCACGGGTCCCCTGGGTTCAAGACGTGGCAGTGAAATGTATGGTGGTAACGCAGCATTTTATTCTAGCAACTTTCAAACATTATACAAGCAATGTTTAAAATGTGTCCCTGGTTTTGTCCCCCAATAAATTTTGGCTTTTTCCAGATTTTTGTGCTGAAAAGTTCAGAGATACAGCTGAGTGTCAGTAGATTTTACAAGGAGCAGAGCTGCAGGGGAGCAAAAGTTTAGGGCTGCTTGTGTTTAGTCTGCTTGCATTGTTAATAGCACAACAGATAGTGTACTTGCTGAAGGCTGTGGGTTCTACTCCCACAGTAGGTAAATGCATTGCTGATGCTGTATTGTGTTGTAAAGGGGGTGGATGCTGCAGTCTTTTTGGCAAAGATACCTAGTAACTATGAACCTGTTAACAGTTTGCTATCAATTCCCTATTGTGGTATTACTAGCTTTTCATTTTTTTATTGCATGCAACAAAAGCAATTTATTCTTCAAGGGTAACAGGCACTTTATTTGTTCATAGGTTCATAGGTTCATAGGTTCATACTAGGCTATCTGCCCGAGGGCATTTACAAGCCTAGCCCATAGTTTTGTGGCTTAAGCCACCCCTTTAGTATGGGGAACTATACCCATTATTTTGCTGTGCCTCTGTTGAGCAGTGACACTGAGGTAATCCCTGGGGTATATCTGCGATCTCCCATCCATTGGTCAAGATTTCTCTTGAACAAGGCCAGCGAGGTGCTCTGCCTCACATATACCGGGATTTTATTCCACAGCATAGGGAGTCTTTGGGTGATGAATCTATCCCTCCAGCACGTCCTATTAATAGCCGTGTCGAGGTTTAAGTCTCCCGCCCTTGTGGCTCTGACGGATCTAGATTTTTTGAGGTGAAGCATATTCATCAAATCTGGGTTTGACATGGCCTTGTATGTTAGGCAAAGGTCACCTCTGAGCAAGCGTGTAGATTAAACAATGACATATAAATTGTTTGCTAGCAGCAACCTCTTTATTAGTTACAAATTTTTTCAGTGTGGAGTTTACTACTTCAGAGATTGTGTATATTTTTTACTGATACTGGTGGACTTGAGTAGACTTTTTATGATGGTAATGTTCTGAATTGGGCAGTTTTGTCATTGGTGGATGCTTTTTGTTTCATTGTTTACTGGAAAAATGTTCAAAACAATAAATTTAAAATGCCCTCTAACAACTGTACTGTATTGTACAAGGAATATAATGTAATACAGTCCGGAAGGTGTATCAAAGAGCACGTGTATGTTATGTTCGAGGGGCCTATGATTTTGTAGACAGCCCAGAGTTAATATTTGCCATTGGCAAAATGCACTTTCTCTAAAAGTGGTTTTCAGTGCTGTTTCAATGCATGCGAATTTCAAGAGCAGAGAAGTTTTAATGTTAGTCTATTTTCATTGTGAGACTGCATTGCTTTAACAGATATGTATTAGGGTTTGTGCTGTAAAATGCAAAATAAAACTTTCAAATGAAATCCTAAATCATCGCAGAAGTAAAGCAGTATGCACATTAGTGTTTATGATAAATGGGGCAAAATAACCAAGGAATGGGACATTGGAATGGCTGCAGGGGGGAGGCTCCATTTGACCATGATTTTGTGAGTGGGGGTAGCAAGCTCAGACAGCCCCGGTTGAACTATACCTCTCAGTTGTCCATATCTTTGCAGAATGAATAGATATTTGCTGCTTATTTTTGGTTTGTTCCTCAAATTTGTGACTTTCTAGCAAATCATTTAGGAATGAAGCCATTAAATGACAGACATTGAGTTTCAGATGTCATAACCTTCAGAAAATGCATGCTAATGCAAGACTGTCTTTACGTTTATACAAGAGCAAATTTTAGTAGTGTTTGTATGTTCCCCAATATATTTGGCCTTGTTCAGATTTCCTGCATTAAGAGGTTGAGAGGTACGTGCAAATCACTTTGTAGATTAGGAATATCCAAACATCTCAATTGTCCCCAATTCTGGCTCAAAATGTTGCTCTCCCCTAATAATCCCTCCTCCAAAATGGCAATTTTGGAAGAAAATGTGGAGGGTTTACAATTATATATAACTGTAATGATCACTTATAGATTTCCTTTATTTCAGAAATGCATGTGGATGCTCTTATTTTGTTAGCTGCTTCAAGTTAACTGTTAATATTAAAAAGGTGTCCCTTTTTTGACAGGTATTTCCTGCATCACATTTTGGTCCGCTTTTCATAAAATTGTGGTTTTCTGGCAAATTAGTGGCAAGTCATTAAAGATTGAAGTTAGAAAATAATGGCAGACATTTGAGTTTCAGATTTCATACCCTTCAGAAAATTTGTACTAATGCAAGATCTACCTGTTCTATTTAAGTTATAAGAGCAATATTTAAAAATTGGCCTTATTTTTGGGCTTGTGTCGCACTTCTAGTTCTGTGTATGGCTTTGTCCAGATTTCTTGCTCTGAAGTTGAGAGGTATGAGTGTCAGATCCATCACTGTCAGCCAGAGACATTTCAAATTGTGACATACTTATTGCACCCCACTCCCCATTGTAGTGGCTCTGGATGTGTCCATGGAAGGCAAGGAGCAGTTATGCAGTGTAAGTGTGCAGAGTATTCCCCCATCCAAAGTAGATCACAAATACGACCGTGGCTTTTCATCTGTCCTTGATTTTGCAAAATGTTCTGGTTTTTGTACTGTTGATTTATGCTTCTTATTCTGGAACTGTATGCTGTCACAGTGCCCTGTTTCTCTGTTTAAGTAGCCATGGTTTAATGAACATCAGGTAAGTTTGTCGGAGATTGTAAGATGCAAGTAAGCTTTAGTAAGCTTGTCGGATATTGTAAGATGCAAGTAAGCTTTAGTAAGTATATTGTTAAAGAATTACCAGCATTGAAAGCCTTTTCGTTGTTGCCATGCAGAGAATATTTACATGACTAGATAATGTATAAGCCTTGGGTATTGAAATGCATATGACAGTATTTTATTTATTTTATTTGCAGTTGGTTTGCCAGGATAGTCCATTGGGCCAAATGAACCCGTTTTCAATGGAGTCCTGGGGAGAAAAGCTCCAAAACTAAGTAGGTTATTAATAGATATACAAATTATACAATTACACAGAAGTTAATCATACAAGAAATAACAATTTGCAAATAATACAACAAAAACTAGAGCGAGTACAATCTAGTGATGAAATTTAGCACAAAAGCACTGAGAAATAACATATTTGGAAGCATTTCATGATAATATTGAGGAATAATAACATATTAGGAAGCAATGCACAAAAGTACTGAGAAGCAATAACGTATTAGGGAAGCAATACTTGGGAAGTGTGGCCTAGTATATTCTTTCTGATAATTGTAGGAATAATATGTATGAGTTAGGGTGGGTAATTAGGAAAGTTGCAGGAGGAAACAGAGGAAGAAGGAAGATGGAGTTTGCAAGTGTTAATGTGGGTGGGAGCAAGAGCATTCCCACTGGGATACTAGATGTGAGTGAAGAGATCTTTTAAATATAAAATGGTTGGGGTGGTGCGAATGGAAGGTGGTAGGGAGTTCCAAAGGCATGCAAGGCCATAAGACAGAAGATTTTTGCCTGGGGACGAGTTGGTTTATATACTTCTAATAGATTTTGATTGTTGGACCTTAATACTCTAGCAGGAAGGTGCATTTTAAAGGCTGATGAAAGGGAGGGACAAAGGGAGGGGTTGAAAATGAGCTTATGTGCAAGATTTAGTTGAGTATATGTGAGAACTGGGTAGCTCTAGCCATTTTAGTTTTGGAGAGAGGAACAGTGGTGGGTGGAGGACTTGTGGTTGGTAGCGAACTTGGCAATTTTGTTGTAGCAAGAGGAAAGTTGTTTTTAGAGAGGTCTGTAGATTAGTTAGGAGTGGAGCTCCATAGAGAAGGGAGGGGATAAGAAATGAGGTAGAGGGTGATTTTGGTAGCAGGTGTAAGGTAATGATTTTGTCGGTAAAGCATACCAAGTTTTTGATGGTTTTCTTGATATTTAACTGTAGGTGGGAGTTGAATTTGAGCTAGTTATCAATTTGGACCCCAAGTAACTTGGTCTCGACACCAGTTCCAGGGGTAGATTATTTTGTCTAGAGATGTGGAATGTGTTTATATTGAAAGAAGTTGCCTTAGAGGGGTGAATAACATTAATTTGGTTTTAGAGGCATTGAGTGCTAGGTGATTCCTTTTCATCCATTGCTCAGTTGTTGTAAAAGCATCTTGAGTCAGTTTTAGGAGTGAGGGGATAGAGGTGGCAGTGCAGATAATAGCAGAATCATCGGCATATTGGATGATGTCTGAGAATGGGATAGAGTTGCGGAAATCATTTATAAATATATTGAAGAGAAGGGGACTCGGTATAGAGCCCTGGGGTACCCCAGTAGGAGTATTTAGAAATGAGGAGGTGGCCTTTTTCCATTTGACTGCTTGAGATCTGTTAGATAAGTAGCTGGAGAACCAGTTCAAGGAGGAGGGAGATAGGTTAAGTTTAGTTAGTAGCAGGCTGTGAGAGAGTGTCAAAGGCCTTAGAGAGGTCGAGTAGTAGGGTAGAAACAATTTGGCCAGAGTCGGCTTTATTTAGTTTCAAGGAAGGAGAGGAGGGCGGTCATAGTGCTATGATGTGGTCTGAATCCATGTGTGGGAGTTAGTAGGTGATTATCTAAGAGATGTGGAAGGAGTTGTAGTTGGATACACTTTTCTAGGAGTTTAGAGATGGGGGACAGAATACCTATGGGGCGGAAATTAGTAACGTTGTTGTTGCCACCTTTTATGTAGAGGTATGATAAAGGCCCTTTTCCAGACTTGGGGTACTATACATTCTTGGATAGAGCGTTGATTAAAATGCTAATAGGGTAAGCGATTGCTTCAGCAGCTTTGCTAAGAAAGTAAGAAGGGATGTTATCAGGAGCATTGGTGCATGGCTTCAGTTTCATAAGGAATTTCTTTATAGTAGAAGTGGGTATAGGTTTAAATGAGAAAAAGGAGTGTGAAGAGGGAGAATTAGGGGCAGATGAAGCTGATGAAGTAGTAGGAGGAGGAGTGGAGGGATGGGAGTTAGTAGATGGGAATGAGGAAGTAGTAGCAGAGTGGGGTAGAGAGATGGTTGGGGATGGTAAGGGAGTTTTGGAGAATGTAGTGGTGTTAAAGAAAGATGACGTTAATTTGGAAATGGATTAAATGAAAAGAGTTAAATTGGGTAGCCAAGTCTTGGTCAGGAGCGTTTGGGTCTGGGGTAGGGTATCTGGTTTACTGGGGTTAAGTAGAGTAGAGATACCTTTCCAAAATTTCTGAGGGTTTGATTTTATTATTGTTTTGAAGTGTGGAAAAGTAGTTTTGTCGGTTCAAGATTATGAGCTTTTTTACCTTATTTCGAAGTATTTTATATTCATTGTAATAAAAGGACAGGATTACAGTATTTTCAGAAGCTCATTACATTTTATTGCATACCAGTGTCTTATAGCAGTGTCTGTGTGTTAGTACACTTGTAGTTGGGTCAGGGTGGCTTTAATGGTATATGGTAAATAAGCATAGCTACCTTACTTAAAAGCCAAGCCCTGCAACAACCAGCTCCACACTGAAGTCAAAACACAATAGCTCTGGTGGGTAAATGTACTCTGTAGTAATCAAAAAAGGCAAATGTTTAAAATAACTACAGCTTATGTGCAAACACAATAGGTAGTGATGAAACAATGCTCTGCTAAAAATGCTTTAATGCTCCACATTGCTGAGCTGCAGATCAGTTATCACCTACCAGGATTTCACCCACTTCAGCTCAAGCACGGTGCCGCTCAGTGCAACCTTCCCAGAACTAATTTGTCTGACCAGAATTATTTGGTGTGTGTATAAGAGGGAGGTAGCATACCCCTCAGCTGTCCAGATTTTTGCCCCATATTCCTCCTAAAAAGGATTGAAGTTGCTAAATGAGACATTTCAGTTTTAGATGTCATGTCATTTAGAAAAATGCATACTAACACAAATCCTGTTACTCTTGCAATTTTCTAAGTTTCTGAGAGCCATATTTATAATCTGTCCCTATTTATTTTGGGCTTTGTCCATATTTCTTGCACTAAGGTTGAGGCCTTGAGGGGTGTGGTATGTTTGTGAGAAAGTGAAATGCCCAAGTTAGAGTTAACAGGTGGAATTTTCAAGTGCATTTTCAAGGAACTGTGAGTTTTAAGGGAAGCTAAGTTCACTGCTGCTCATGCCAAGTCTATTTACAATGTGCAACTGTTTTGTTTAGCAAATGGTATCTGTATTGTGGTATAAAGTTTTAAAGCTATGTTAGTAGCACCACAAGTAGAATACTTGCATCTTAATGTAAAGGCTTAAGGTTCTATTCCTACAGCATATACATTTGTATGCTGCAGTCCTCAGGATGTCCTCCTTTGGATGAGATGCCTAATAACTATGAACTGTTTTTCAGCTTATCATCCATTTTCTATTGCAATATACCCGCTTACCATTTTTTTAATTTAACATAGGCAATTTATTCTTTGACGGCAACAGGCACTGAATTTGTAGATGAAACACTGAAATATACAGTTTTCTAGCAACAATATCTTCATTAGTTTCAGATATCTTTAATGTGGAATTATTCAGATTACTTTTACTTCAGCAGAGTCACTCAAACAAGTGCTGCTGTATAATACAAGGGATATAATTCAATTATATATTATAATTAATACAATCAGGTAAATCAAATAACTTTTGCATGGCCCTAACGGTGTGCAAGGAGCCTATTGCTTGAAAACAGTTCAAAGGTAAATAACCTGCCACTGGCCAGATGCATTTTCTTTGAATGTGGGTTTCAATGCTGTTTCATTGAATGTGAGTTTCAAAAGTAGAGAAGCTTTAATGCCAAGTCTGTTTTCATTGTAAGACTATTGCTTTATTTAGGTTTAGTAAATGCCTCAGTGTTTGGGCTATAATGTTTGAAATAAAAGTTGTAAATTAAATCCAACTGCCTGTAATCATTGTAGAACTAAAGCATAAAACAGTATGCACACAGATTTGAACAGTGTCTACAGTAAATGGGGAGAAATAGCCAAGTAATGGGACACTGGAATGGCTGTGTGGGCGGGGCTTGGGGTGGGTGGACTTGGGCGGGGCTGTGTTGGCAGGGGGCGGGGCGAGCTATGTGGGTGGGGCTCTAGGTTTGCACCCCCCTGCAAAAAATCCTGCGGGCTCCCTTGGTTACCCCATAGTGCTTTTCAAACAGATTTTCGATGAAGTACTAATAAAAAGAAATAATGGACATTTTAAACCTATTTTATGTAAAGGATTTTTTGACCAAGGAGACATAGTTGAAAGAGATGGGTTGGTAAGGTCCACCCATCAAGAAAATAAAATAAGCTGTATATAACTACTTTTTCTATTGATGCAAATGCAATTAAATATGTTCTGAGCAAGAATTGGGCTTTACTACAAGAAGATTCTAATATTAGGAAAAGGGTAGGTAATAGCCCACATGTAGCATACAGAAGAGGCCTCAACTTGAAAGCAATACTTGAATGTAAATATAAGACTAAGAGCACACACAATCGTTGGGCCATGAATAAATGTGGAAGATGTCAACAATGCCAACACATTCTGGCAGGGAATAAATTTACAATAAAAGAAAAGGAATATCAGATTTATGGTAGATTTAACTGTGACACAGCATGTGTGGTATATACTGCAATATGCCAGCTGTGTCCCAGTTATTATGTTGGAAAAACAGAGAGAGCCCTTAAGCAAAGAATATACGAATATCAATACCACATTAGTAAAGGCACAACTACAAATGCCTTAGCAAGACATATTTTAGAATATCCATCACACAGATTTAAATATGTCATAGCAGAATGTGTGTGCAAAGATATTAGAGGAGGCCCCTGGCAGCTAATTCTAGAAGAAAGAGAACTTATATGGCAAATCAATACTAATGCATATATGTACCCAGGATTGAATGAATACAGTTCCATCAAATGTATTTTGAAACTAAAGGCTTTAGGTGAGATTTTTTTTTAACACCTAAATGGTTAATAGTTACCTTTTTGATAAGTGGATTCTTAAGTGGCCCAAATGATGAAGACTTTGAATTGCAATTTTAATTATTTTAAAAATATGGAATAATTTATTATAGCAATAACCCACGCCTGGGTGTGCGTAATGCGGGATTTGCAAACAAAGACAACCGTGGGTAAATTCCGCATTACCCACACCCAGAAGTGGGTTATTGCTATTATACTATGACAGTATTTAAGAAAAGAAATAATTACTTTTCTTAAATAATGGCATTGTATAATGCCTCTTTGCTGCCCTTCCGCAGCTGTCTGGTAAGTTCTGATGTACTGCGCATGCCTACGCAGTACATCAGAGCTGTGGCCAAAAGCAACGGAGAAAGCAAGATCTCCGTTGCTTTTTACTGTTTCGCTATATTAAATGGATTTAACATAGCGAGACAGCTTTAAAATACGCAACGGTCCATTGCTTATTTTAAAGCTGTCTCGCTATGTTAAACCCATTTAACATAGCGTAACAGTAGCAAGATCTTGCTTTCTCCGTTGCTTTTTTTTTTAAACCTGTCTCGCTATGTTAAATGGGTTTAACATAGCGAGGCAGCTTTAAAATAAGCAACGGAGATCTCCTTTGCTGTGTATTCTCCGTTGCTTATTTTAAAGCTGTCTCGCTATGTTAAACTCATTTAACATAGCGAGACAGGTTAAAAAAAAAAAGCAACGGAGAAAGCAAGATCTCCGTTGCTTTTTACACACTGTGTCGCTATGTTAAAGGAGTTTAACATAGCGAGACAGCTTTAAAAAAGCAAAGGAGATCTCCGTTGCTTTTTTTAAACCTGTGTCGCTATGTTAAACTCTTTTAACATAGCGAGACAGTGTTTTAAAAGAGACTTATACTAATGGAAAAGTCCGGCGACGGACTTTTTTCCATTAGTATAAGTCGATTTACAACGTGTACGCTGGCCAATCAGCGTGCACGTTTTGGAATATTAATGGGGGGGCATGGTATAATTTATGTTATTCTATTCTATCATATATTTTTACCTGGAAATATTTTCTAAGATGAAAATAATAGTGATTTTAACTTAATATGTGTGTAGGTGGATATCCAGTTTTTTAGTAAGGAGTGTGTTAAATTTAATGTAATATATAATTGTGTATATTTAATATATAACTGTTTTATACATAATATACCATACAATTTTTTGGTGGTGTATATCTTTAAATAATTGTGACTAATTTTAATTAATTAATTAATTGCATCAGGGATGTATATAAGGACTGATTTTTTTGGGAATGCATTTTGTCTGAAGTGCAGGCATTGGACTTGCACAAAAGCACTAACAATAAACGTTTGGTGGGGTTTTACATCAAGCTGTCTTTTGGATTTAGTTAATGTTGTTAACACTGTTATATGCATCACCTATTCTTTGTCTACTAGAAAATGGAAATCAAAATCTAAACCAACTATATTAGATTTAATGAATATAGTAACAGAGATAAAACAACTAGAACTGAGTTCTTTAGAAAAAGGTAGGAGTAAACTACATAGGAAAAAATTGAAATTGTGGGAACAATACATACAGGGGAGGAATGAGGTTTAAAAGAAGGCAGGACTTAAATGAGCTATGTCATGTTTGCAAACGACTGGGTAAATTATAACTGATGTATAATGCTTGCAACTAGGATTGTGTCGGTGTGGTTTGTTTTCATTTATATAAATGTATGATTGCTTATGTCATAAGTGATGGTTTAAAAAAGATGTTTCTTGTTTAAAAAAGGGGCAGGAATTGAATAATTTATGTAATGTTGCTTAGGTTGTATGACATGTGAAGTATAATGTTTGTAAACATGAACTTGTTAATACAGTTTGATTACTTTTATATAAATGTAAATGTGCTTATGTCACAAGTGATAATTAAATAAAGGTGTTAAAAATGCTGCTCTTTGTCTTTCTCCTTATTCCAGGCAATGTCCTCAACATTATCCTTGATTTTTTGCCTGTCTTTATTTGCAGACTTTGTGTGTTATCTCTTAGTCAGTGACAACTCAGATCACATTGCTTTCCTTTATACACTTTCTGAACCTCCTCTTCTAAAATTGTCTGAATCATTATCAAAAATGGCTATCCATTTCCAGTTATCTGATAGACAGTAGGTTGGATTCATAAAGTGGTGGTGTCACAGAAACTGACACCATATGGAAAAGATATATCACAGGCTAAGCCCTCCAAATAAATTATAATATACTTCTTGTAACGTAATGCATATAGGACTGTGTAACTATCCCAGGAAGGCTAAACCAGCATTTGCAACATAGAATGGCTACCTGTAGTGACAGTCCCATGTAGAGGAGTCGTTCCCATCCCCAGAAGATGTCAAGTAACTCTTTCCCAAGACAGAGCGAAGTAGCAGACAGGAATGGAGGTAGGTGGGAATGAAAGCTGTCAAACCATTATAGCAAACTCATGATAGACCTTATTAATGCCTGTCCATGTCCTGATCAGGCTTGTTAGGTGTTCCAGTCCTGGCTGTGTTATTTTTGATAGCTGACCACTGGTACTCCCTGGTTCACCTCCTTCTTGCTTCATAAAGTTATTGGGTACAGTGGCAAAGAGGATATCTGCACACCCATTCCCTAATACGCTCTCATGTTGCAGAACTCAGTAGACTGTATCCCTGATGTTGTGACAGAAACTTCTTGTCACCAGATCAGAAGCTACCATATTTGCTCTTGCACAATTCAAACTAGAAGAGCTTCATTGAGTCCTGCTAAATTCCAGCAGAAATAAATATGCTTATTTTCTGGGGCTGGGGGCAACAGTTGCAGAGTTAACATCCATTTCCTTTGGCCCGTAGTGAAAGTCATTAAACAAGTTCCAAAACCCATTCTGTCATTTCCCTCCAGTTGTTCATTTGGCATCCTTGTAGGATTGTAGCCATCACTTGGAGGGGGGTGCTTCTACTGGAATAGTGGTACAGCCATACTAATGATGCAGAGGAGGAAATCAGGGCAGTGTAGTATGGTATCATCTTTGGCAACTCTAAGGACTGTTTTCTGTTCTGTGCTTACTCCAACATGGGGGTGAGAAAAGTGCATTGCAGAGAATGCCCAGCTAAGCACTAGTGCATGTGCCCCCAGTGCACATGTGTTAATCATATCAAATCCGGCTTGCTCTTAATTAGCTCAGAGTTAGCCTCTGCTCTCTACTAGAGAATGTTCCTGTGATGACTATCAAACTTCTTCATTACCAGTGCTTCCTCATCCTGTCTGGACCTCCACTGTGAAATTCGTTTTTTTCAATCCTGGCCTATGGCACTGCAGTCTGAAATCCTGCAACTACAGCAACTGGCTACATTTAAATCTATACATAAAGTCATGAGTGATCTTGGTGATGTATTAATTATATAACACAACAACTTGAGTCACATGCTTAGACATTTAGTATGCGCATTGCAAATGTTATTCATCAAAACAAGTGAGTCTTTCAGTCAGCATTGTGCAACAGAGATATGAAATCCTGACTGCAGTCCTGGTGGCCTGAGACTGATTAGCAAGCTTGGGCACTGGACGATCTTGGGGGGAGGTTTGGGAATGGGAGTAAGCATCTGAAGATGGTTTGCCCATCCTGAGTAAAGGAAAGGGTAGACAGCAGTGCCATACTATACCAACTCCTGGTGGAGCCTGGATATCATAGCACAGCAGCATGAAGGACTGCAATGGGTGCTCTGACTTCTCAAGCAACATATTGGCATTATGTAAACACAAAACAAGTCGCAGTCAGCAGAATGAGGCCATTGGATATAAAATACAGAGATATTGTTCACAAAAACATCCAACAGACCACTCAACAGCTTAAAGGTTTATATAAAAACTCAGGTTAATTTATCTGGTGAGCGCTTTTGTGGTGTAGATACACCACTTCATCAGACCTAAAAAACTGACAAACCATACACTCCATATATACTTGTAGTAATTAAACTACCAATCACAGTTAAAAAACAATTAGCTCAAAAATTCTCTCTTAAAAGGACAGCATGCCCCTACCACAATACAAAATATGTGCAATCTTAACAAGTTAGCATCATGAAAATATACATTTACAAAACACACATGGGAAAGGCATAAAGAGATATATTAATGCATTAATAAAAAATCTTTAATAAAAAAATATTTATCCTAGTCAACTGTGTCACTAACTTATGCCCTGACATTATACGATTAAACATTTATGGAAAACTCACTTCCTAACCAATGGTCCGCACCTTAGTATGGGCTTAAGGGGTACTCTATCATTCAGACCTTTCCCTTTATCCGCCCTAAGTCTCACTATCCACCTACTTTCAGTTGTCTCTGTTGAGTTCACAATATCACCCCCTCTTTCATTTTCATAAACCATTTCAATAGCGAGATACCTAAAGGTATGTGATGCATCTGTACTATGCACATGTTTTGCCAGGGTATTGGTACAATCACCATTCTTAATTTTCAACATATGTTCTCTGATCCTAAATCTGAGTTTCCTGTTGGTCTTTCCAACATAGAAAGCTGAACATACACTGCATACAGCCAAATAAACAATATTTGTGCTGTTGCAACTTGCTCTAACTTTGAACACAAATGCAGTCTTAAGGTCTGGGTGTATAAATTTGTTGCTGGTGTCAATGTACTTACAATGATTACAATTGTAACAAGGGACTGTCCCTTTCTTACCATTCACAACATCTGTATCCCCACCATTCTTGGGGTAACATAAAAGCTGTCTATGTGATTTCTTGTTTTTAAAGGAAAAACTGGGCTTATCACCTACAATGGTGCATATATCTGGGTCATGTGTTAAAACAGGCCAGTATTTCCTAATAGTATCTGTGATGACACGCACATCACTCAAAAACTCAGTGGATACACGTAAATAATTGTTCACCCTTTTCTTCTTATAATTCATCCCATGTGTGGATGAAGACCCCTCACCTGAATAGTATGGTTTCCCAACTTCACTTCTCAAATCTATTGCCTTAGATAGTATTTCACAAGTGGTGGAATCAGTGTAGCCCCTCTCCAGGAACCTCTGCTCTAAATCAATCAACTCACCATCAAATATTTCATCCTCTGTGGTGAGCCTGGAGGCCCTTAAAGTTTGACCTTTGACAACGTTCGTAAAAATATGTCTGGGGTGCATACTACTTCTATGCAAAAGATGGTTGCTATGGCAGTCCTTCCTATACAGCCTAGTGGATAGTTTTCCAGTGTTACAGTATATGCATAGATCAAGAAAATTCATCTCATCATATGAAGAATTCACCTCAAATGTAAGAAAGTTGGTCGTGTTATTCATGAATTCACAAAAGCTCTCTAACTTGGCCATATTACCCTTCCACAGTAGGAACAGGTCATCTACAAAATGTTTATAGAAAATCACCTGTCCCCACCTATCTCCTGATAACACATGAGGATTTTCCCAACTGGCTATTACCAAATATCAAATTGGCATAGCTATTGGCACTTGAAGTGCCCATAGCTATGCCTTCTTTCTGTAACTATGTATCATGTTCAAACATCATAACATTATTCTCCAAAATAAGTGTCATTAGTTGGCATAATAAGTCCACGTTTACCTTCATAGGTCTTATCAGAGATTAAATAATCTCATAACATATCCACACCCAGTTCATTTGGTATGCATGTGAACAGAGAGCGTGCATCCAAAGTAACTAACAAAACTGACCCTTTCTGTAAATCAACATCATTGTTGTAATTATACAAATCCTGTAAAAATTGTTTGGAGTCCCTAAGGATATAATCATTCTTGTTAACCACAGGCCTCAAATTCTTCTCCACAAAAAGTGATAGGGGTTCTGTTATCCAGTTCCTGCCAGAGGCTATAGGCTTCAATGGGGGTGTGACCGGATTTTTGTGGATCTTAGACAACTCATTTATAACCAGTATCAGAGGTTTAGGTACTTTAAATTTATTATATAATTCTAAATCTATGATACTGTTCAGAAACATTTCATGAATATTGTGCTCTAAACTCACAATCAATCTTCTCAGTTCTGCATGACTAATTAACTTATAGACATTATGATCACACAGCATATCCAACATGGTCTGAGAATAATAATCATTGTCCATAATTACAATTGGACCACCCTTGTCCGCAGATTTGATCACAATAGTTCGGTCCATTTGTAAACTTTTCAAAGCGTCATTCTCCTGTTTACTCATGTTGCAAACATTGTCATATCTTTTGTCCCCCAATTTCTCAAATAATTCAGCCTCACATAGCTGCAAGAAAGTATCCATAGTAGAATTACCTGGAGGTATAAATGTGCTTGGTTTCCCATACCTCGTTCTATCAGAGTCTAAGTCATTTTTAAACATTAACTTTAAAAGTACGCTTCTATTAAATGTTTTCAGATTAAATATGGATTCAGTTACCTCTGTTCTTCCCAAAGGTATAAACGTTAACCCCTTATTCAATAATGTGGACTGTAGCTGATCCAACGCTATCAAAGAGATGTTCCATATTAAGGTTTCTTCGGACCTCTCTGCCATGTCTTGTTCAGGGTGTCCTGTGAATGCCCCCTCTTCATTTGGTTTCTGTAATGTTCTCTCAGCTCCCTGTTCATCGGTTGTAATGTACCTAACTGAATAGGCAGTGTCCGAAAAACTGGCCTTTCATCATTAAAAGATGGATTCAATGCCGTTGAGAAAATGGAATCTGTAGTCGGGTTAGTTTGTTCAACTCTGTCGCTCTCGGTTAACTTATGAAACGAGCTATTCTTAGTCAGGCCCCAAACGCCATTAACCTTATCAGCGTCTCCAGTGAGGGGTGGAGCATTGGCTTTACGTTTTCCTCCCAAACGTTCCTCTGTGAGTACTTCTTGATTGGTGGAAATAGTCGTTGACATTTCATCAATCCTTGTGCTGATGTCATCCTGCTGATTTAAGGTGGTGCGAGCCCCTACCAATTCTGCTGTATGGTTGTTAGGTCATACAAACACATGGCCTACCTTAACATCATCGATGTCTCTCCGCAGTTTGCCCAACTTCTGTCTCATCAGTCTATTCTCGAAGATATGTACAGAATCAAAAATGTTGTTCAATTTCTCCTCCACTAATTTACGTGGATACGTACAAAATAGAAAGTCTCTTAGTGAAACAATGTTCTGCATAATTAAGGCTTCTTCTTTGTCACTGAACTCCAGAAGTAAGTGAATGTAATTAAAGCTTACCTCTAGGTTCAGTTGTTGCCATCTTGATAAACGTTCAGGTTGTTGCTCACTATATGTGTGCATCTTAAGTGTTCTTAAGCCTCGTGGAATCACTTTGTTCTTAAGGCAGGCTTCAAAGTGTGCACGCTGTGCTTGTATCTTCTTAATTTTGTACAAAAGGTCTTCAAATTTATGTACATCTCTCAGAAAGGCAGTAAAGTCAATGTTACCATATTAATTTGCACCTTCATTCTCAATCTGTGTATTCCTCAGCATTAAACAGGGTTTCCTCTTTACAAACTCCATCATTCTAGTAGAAAAATTCTCACTCAATCCATCAGAAACTTGTGGATTGTGCTCGTCAGGCCCAACTATATTAGTAGATATATTTGCCCTGTTTATACTGGTTTCAGCCATTGCCACCAACCACAACAAGAGAAAATAGAAATATCCAAACACAAAATAAGTTGCAGTCAGCAGAACGAGGTAGTTGGATATAAAATACAGAGATATTGTCCACGCAAACATCCAACAGACCACTCAACGGCTTAAAGGTTTATATAAAAACTCAGGTGAATTTATTTGGTGAGCGCTTTCATGGTGTAGATACACCACTTCATCAGACCTAAAAAACTGACAAACCATACACTCCATATATACTTATAGTAATTAAAAAACTACCAATCACAGTTAAAAAACAATTAGCTCAAAAATTCTCTATTAAAATTGATTGCCTTGATTAGGCAGAACATTATTTCACTAAGAGACTTTCTATTTTGTACGTAGACTCTAATAGTACGAGGTATAAGAAACCAAGCACACTTATACCTCCAGGTAATTCTACTATGGATACTTTCTTGCAGCTATGTGAGGCTGAATTATTTGAGAAATTGGGGGACAAAAGACATGACAATTTTTGCAACATGAGTAAACAGGAGAATGAGGCTTTGAAAAGTTTACAAATGGACCGAACTACTGTGATCAAACCTGCGGACAAGGGTGGTCCAATTGTAATTATGGACAGTGATTATTATTCTCAGACCATGTTGGATATGCTGCGTGATCATAATGTCTATAAGTTAATCAGTCATGAAGAACTGAGAAGATTGATTGTGAGTTTAGAACAGAATATTCATGAAATGTTTCTGAACAGTATCATAGATTTAGAATTATATAATTACTTTAAAGTACCTAAACCTCTGATGCTAGTTATAAATGGGTTACCTAAGATCCACAAAAATCCAGTCACACCCCCATTAAAGTCTATAGTCTCTGGCAGGAACTGGATAACAGAACCCCTATCACTTTTTGTAGAGAAGAATTTGAGGCCTGTGGTTAACAAGAATGATTATATCCTTAGGGACTCCAAACAATTTTTACAAGATTTGTATAATTACAACAAGGATGTTGATTTACAGAAAGGGTCAATTTTGTTAGTTACTTTGGATGTACGCTCTCTATTCACATGCATACCATATGAACTGGGTGTGGATATGTTATGAGATTATTTAATCTCTGATAAGACCTATGAAGGTAAACATGTGGACATATTATGCCAACTAATGACACTTAATTTGGAGAATAATGTTATGATGTTTGAACATGATACATACTTACAGAAAGAAGGCATGGCTATGGACACTTCAAGTGCCAATAGCTACGCCAATATGGTATTTGGTAATGGTCAGTTCAGAAAATCATCATGTGTTATCAGGAGATAGGTGGGGACAGCTGATTTTCTATCAATGTTTTGTAGATTACCTGTTCCTACTGTGGAAGGGTAATATGGCCAAGTTAGAGAGCTTTTGTGAATTCATTAATAACACGACCAGCTTTCTTACATTTGAGGTGAATTATTCATATGATGAGATTCATTTTTTTTTATCTATGTATATACTGGAACAACACTGGAAAACTATCCACTAGGATGTATAGGAAGGACTGCCATATGAACTATCTTTTGCATAGAAATAGTATGCACCCCAGACATATTTTTACAAACGTCAAACTTTAAGGGTCTCCAGGCTCACCTTAGAAGATGAAGTATTTGATGGTGAGTTGATTGATTTAGAGCAGAGGTTTCTGGAGAGGGGATACACTGATTCCACCACTCGTGAAATACTATCTAAGGCAATAGATTTGAGAAGTGAAGTTGGGAAACCATACTATTCAGGTGAGGGGTCTTCATCCACACATGAAATACTATCCAAGGCAGATTTAAGAAGTGAAGTTGGGAAACCTTACTATTCAGGTGAGGGGTCTTCATCCACACATGAAATACTATCCAAGGCAGATTTAAGAAGTGAAGTTGGGAAACCTTACTATTCAGGTGAGGGGACTTCATCCACACATGGGATGAATTATAAGAAGAAAAGGGTGAACAATTATTTACATGTACACACTGAGTTTTCGAGTGACGTGCGTGTTGTCACAGATACTATTAGGAAATACTGGCCTGTTTTAACACATGACCCAGATATATGCACCATTGTAGGTGATAAGACCAGTTTTTCCTTTAAAAACAAGAAGTCACTTAGACAGTTTTTATGTTACCCCAAGAATGGAGGGGATACAGATGTTGTGAACGGTAAGAAAGGGACAGTCCCTTGTTACAATTGTAATCATTGTAAGTACATTGACACCAGCAACAAATTTATACACCCAGACCTTAAGACTGAGTTTGTGTTCAAAGTTAGAGCAAACTTAAAGCCAATGCTCCACCCCTCATTAGAGACACTGATGAGCTTAATGGCGTTTGGAGCCTGACTAAGAAAAGCTTGTTTCATAAGTTAACCGAGAGCGACAGAGTTGAACAAACTAACCCGAATACGGATTCCGTTTTCTCAACGGCATTGAATCCCTGTGTTAATTAATGATGGAGGGCCGTTTTTTCGGACACTGCCTAGTTGGTTAGACACATTACAACCAACGAACAGGGAGCCGAGAGAACATTACAGAAACCGGATAAAGAGGAGGCATTCACAGGACACCCTGAACAAGACATGGCAGAGAGGTCCGAAGAAACCTTAATATGGAACATTTCTTCGAGAGTGTTGAATCAGGTACAGTCCACATTATTGAATAAGGGGTTATCGTTTATACCTTTGAGAAGAACAGAGGTAACTGAATCCATATTTAATCTGAAAATGTTTAATAGAAACGTACTTTTAAAGTTCATGTTTAAAAATGACTTAGACTCTGATAGTACGAGGTATAGGAAACCAAGCACATTTATACTTCCAGGTAATTTTACTATGGATACTTTCTTGCAGCTGTGTGAGGCTGAATTATTTGAGAAATTGGGGGACAAAAGACGTGACAATTTTTGGAACATGAGTAAACAGGAGAATGAGGCTTTGAAAAGTTTATAAATGGACCGAACTATTGTGATCAAACCTGCGGACAAGGGTGGTCCAATTGTTATTATGCACAGTGATTATTATTCTCAGACCATGTTGGATATGCTGTGTAATCATAATGTCTATAAGTTAATCAGTCATGAAGAACTGAGAAGATTTATTGTGAGTTTAGAACACAATATTCATGAAATGTTTCTGAACAGTAACATAGATTTAGAATTATATAATTACTTTAAAGTACTTAAACCTCTGATACCGGTTATAAATGGGTTACCCAAGGTCCACAAAAATCCAGCCACACTCCCATTGAGGCCTATAGTCTCTGGCAGGAACTGGATAACAGAACCCCTATCGCTTTTTGTGAAGAAGAATTTGAGGCCTGTGGTTAACAAGAATGATTATATCCTTAGGGACTCCAAACAATTTTTACAAGATTTGTATAATTACAACAAGGATGTTGATTTACAGAAAGGGTCAATTTTGTTAGTTACTTTGGATGTACCTTTCTGTTCACATGCATACTAAATGAACTGGGTGTGGATATGTTACGAGATTATTTAATCTCTGATAAGACCTATGAAGGTAAACATGTGGACTTATTATGCCAACTAATGACACTTATTTTGGAGAATAATGTTATGATGTTTGAACATGATACATGCTTACAGAAAGAAGGCGTAGCTATGGGCACTTCAAGTGCCAATAGCTATGCCAGTTTGGTAATGGCCAGTTGGGAAAATCATCATGTGTTATCAGGAGATAGGTGGGGTGATTTTCTATAAACATTTTGTAGATGACCTGTTCCTACTGTGGAAGGGTAATATGGCTGAGTTGGAGAGCTTTTGTGAATTCATTAATAACACAACCAGCTTTCTTACATTTGAGGTGAATTCTTCATATGATGAGATTAATTTTCTTGATCTATGTATATACTGGAACAACAATGGAAAACTATCCACTAGGATGTATAGGAAGGACTGCCATGGGAACCATCTTTTGCATAGAAGTAGTATGCACCCCAGACATATTTTACGAACATTGTCAAAGGTCAAACTTTAAGGGCCTCCAGGCTCACCACAGAGGATAAAGTATTTGATGGTGAGTTGACTGATTTAGAGCAGAGGTTCCTGCAGAGGGATACACTGATTCCACCACTTGTGAAATACTATCTAAGGCAGTAGATTTGAGAAGTGAAGTTGGGAAACCTTACTATTCAGGTGAGGGGACTTCAACCACACATGGGATGAATTATAATAAGAAAAGGGTGAACAATTATGTGCATGTACCCACTGAGTTTTCAAGTGACGTGCGTGTCATCACAGATACTTTTAGGAAATACTGGCCAGTTTTAACACATGATCCAGATATATGCACCATTGTAGGTGATAAGCCCAGTTTTTCCTTTAAAAACAAGAAATCACTTAGACAGTTTTTATGTTACCCCAAGAATGGAGGGGATACAGATATTTTGAACAGTAAGAAAGGGACGGTCCCTTGTTACAATTGTAATCATTGTAAGTACATTGACACCAGCAACAAATTTATACACCCAGACCTTAAGACTGAGTTTATGTTCAAAGTTAGAGCAAGTTGCAACAAAACGAATATTGTTTATTTGGCTGTATGCAATGTATGTTCATCTTATTATGTTGGAAAGACAAACAGGAAACTCAGATTTAGTATCAGAGAACATATGTTGAAAATTAAGAATGGTGATTGTACCAATGCCCTGCAAAACATGTACATAGTACAGATGCATCACATACCGTTAGGTTTCTCGCTATTGAAATGGTTTATGAAAATGAAAGAGGGGGTGATATTGTGAACTCAACAGAGACAACTGAAAATAGGTGGATGGTGAGACTTAGGGTGGATAAAAGGAAAGATCTGAATGATAGAGTACCCCTTAAGCTCATACTAAGGTTCAGACCATTGTTTAGGAAGTGAGTTTTCCATAAATGTTTAATCTTAGAATGTCAGTGCATAAGTTAGTGACACAGTTGACTAGGATAAATATTTTTTTATTAAAGATTTTTTTATTAATGCATTAATATATCTCTTTATGCCTTTCCCATGTCTGTTTTGTAAATGTATATTTTCATGGTGCTAACTTGTTAAGATTGCACACACTTTGTATTGTGGTAGGGACATTCTGTCCTTTTAAGAGAGAAATTTTGAGCTAATTGTTTTTTAACTGTGGTTGGTAGTTTTTTAATTACTACAAGCATATATGGAGTGCATGGTTTGTCAGTTTTTTAGGTGTGATGAAGTGGTGTATCTACACTGCAAAAGCGGTCACCAAATATATTCACCTGTGTTTTTATATAAACCTTTAAGCCGTTAAGTGGTCTCTTGGATGTTTTTGTGGACAATATTGGCATTATGTGTTGTAGATGGATAAGCTTGTGTATTTGTGTGCATGCGTGAGTGTATGCATATGTGTGTGTGTGTGTGTGTGTGTGTGTGTGTGTGTGTCTGTATGTGGGTAATTATGTGCGTGTGCATGTATTTAAGCATAAATGATCACCAAGAGGCTGCCATTCAGCAATGGACGCACTATGATGGTGTGCCCATATGGCTGCAAATAAGTGATGTATAATGGAGTACACATATAGTACCCACAGGATGAGAGCTGCAGTCCTTAGCTGTCACTTCTCTCCTCCAAATAGGGGTGTTAGAAAAATCTAAATATTGGGAGGGCAGACGCCCAGCAGGGCACTTAGTGACCCAAAAAAGGATTTTTTTAAACAATTTACTATGATAAAAGAAACATACACATGATATGAACTGTATATAGTGTCAACCGGAGGTGTAGCTTAAGAATAACTCTATAGAAATGTCTTATAAGCTGACAAAATGAAGACAATGCCTTCCTTTACTCCATTTTAAGTCTTTGTAAGACATGCTTTCACCTCAAAGCATTGGTCTTTGAGCATCCTGTTAATTGACAGCCTGTATGTCAGGAACTCAGATGACTAAAGGAACATTAGTAAAATACCTTGGCTCCTGTGTGGCATTTCAGTATTGCAACACACAAATGACATGGGGTTGAACAATAACTGTAATTGCTGAATAGCAGGTCTGAAAATGTGAGGTATTGCCAGCTATGCCAGGAGAAGTATGGCAGTGGATGTGTAACATATGCCAGCATAGCTAGATGGAGTTTTGTAAAGAATTATGTCATTTGTATAACAAACTGATTTGTACAGGTGCTTGTGTTGAAAATGCATTAAAGCTGCTTGTGTTAAAAAAAAATGTACCAACAGTGGGTCCTGCTGGACAGAAAAAAGAAATACACTTGTATGCAGACTGTATTATGACTGTTGAAAAGAATAGTTGTGTAAAATCTTACCATAACCACAGATGTCCTTCTCTTCCATGTTACAGTATTCAAACTCTGGGAATTCCAGCCCGCAGGCGACCCGACGTTGGCTCCAATACAAAAGCTTAAGCCTGGCTGCCATAGGTGCGTGGGACGTCACACGTAGGGTCATAAACCATGGAGTATAAATGTGACGTTGGCATGCACAGACCTCAGAACTTGAAGCCCAGAGAAGAGACTATAAGGCCAAGGAGAAGCAAAAGCAAATGTCCCTGCAGGGCTGTAGGGAGAGGATACACGACAGATGACTGAGGATACCAGGGGGTTGGAGGGTGGGATGGAATACTGCAACATGGAAGAGAAGGACATCTATGGTTATGGTAAGATTTTACACAACTATTCTATGTCCTTATATTCCCATGTTGCAGTATTCAAACTGTGGGAGAGTACCACAGCTAGGAGGAATGTTGGGAAGTGGCAGAGGAAGAGGATTCCAGGAATCCTTGCAGGATTGCCCTGGCAAATCCTGCACTGGCTCTCGAGACGTGGTCGAGCTTGTAGTGCTTACTGAAAGTATGGACTGTAGACCAGGTGGCTTCCTCCAAGATGGAGGCTGTGTCTAGCCCTTTCATGAAGGCTTTTGAGGTAGCCATGCCTCTGGTAGAATGTGCTCGCACTCCTTGAGGCAATGGTTTGTGATGATGAGAGTAGCAAAAGAGGATGGATTTCCTGATCCAGGGGGAGATAGTTTGCTTGGAGACTGCCTTACCCAAAGCCCTGGGATGGAAGAAAATGAACAGTTGGTCAGATTTTCTGAAGGACTTAGCTTTGCCCAAGTAGAATCTCAGTTGTCTATCTACATCCAGGGAATGGAGAATCCTCTCCGCAGAGTTAGTAGGAGAGGGGAAGAAGGTGGGTAGGTGAATAGACTGTTTTAAGGATAGTTCATTTACTACTTTGGGCATAAAGGAGGGATTTGTGCATATAGTCACCCTATCATTGTGGAAGGTGGTGTAAGAATGGCAAGCCATCAGGGCCTGTAATTCAGACACTCTTCTAGCAGAGGCAATGGCCACTAATAGAATTTTTTTATGTACACATTTGGAGAGATGCTGTGCTTGCAGGCTCAAAAGGGGGTAGGGTAAGCTTTTCCAGCACAAAGTTGAGGTCCCAGGGAGGAGGGATGGGCTTTCTAGGTGATCTGATGTGCAAGACCCCTCTCAGGAAACATTTTACGTCCGGTCTGAAAATAAGAGGTGGTTGTAAAGGCAAGCATACAGAAATGGCAGAAAGATGGACTTTGACAGAAGAGTAAGCTAGTCCCTCCTTAATGAGTTCACAGGTATAGTTCAGGACAAGTGGTGGATCTGCCAGAAATGGGTCCTTGTCTCTAAGAGAACACCATTTTGAGATTCTCTGCCATTTAGACAAATAGTTTGTTCTAGTAGTTGGTTTCCTGGCCTCCCGCAGGACTGATAGCACATTTTCTGAGTAGTGCTGTCTAAAAGGGATCAAAAGTTGATCATCCACAGAGTTAGGTGTCGTAAAGACAGTTGTGGGTGAAGGAGGGATCCATGTTGCTGTGTTAGTAGATCCACCTTTTGGGGTAACTTGTGATGATTGCCCTGGCTCGAGAAAGCTGAAGGGGGAACCAGTGTTGACTTGGCCAATAGGGAGTCACCAGCAAGATTTTTAATTGTACCTTCTTGACTTTCAGCAGGACTCTTTGAATTAAAGGAAAGAGAGGGAAGGCCTATAGGAACATTCCCTGCCATGTAAAGCTGAAGGCATCCACTCTCCAGATTAGTGGTGAGTGAGTCCTGCTGCAAAATTTGTTTAGTTGTCTGTTCTAGGGGGAGGCAAACAGATCCACTTGAGGTGTGCCCCACTGGTGGACTATGTGTAGGAAAGTATCCCTGTGCAACATCCACTCATGTTGCACAAAGGAGGTTCTGCTGAGCAAGTCTGCTTGTTTGTTTTCTGAGAGGGGATGTATGAAGCTTTTAGGAAGAGGTTGTGTTTTGCTACCACTTCCCAAATTTGCAGGGCTATCTGACATAACTGGTATGCCTTTGTCCCGCCTTGTTTGTTTAGGTACCACATGGCAGTAGTATTGTCTGTCACAATGGGGAGTATCCTTGGTTGCAGGATGGAAAGGAAGACTTTTAGAGCTAGCAGGACAGCAGTCATTTCCCTGACACTGATGTGCTGTTTTTGCAGGGCAGGAGACCAGCACTGTTGTACCCTGTAGCCCTTCAGGGTTGCTCCCCACCCTAGATCTGATGCATCTGTGTGCATAGACTGAGTAGTAGGATGGAGCTGCAGAGGAATTCCCTGGTTGCTGGAAACCTGCTGAATCCACCACTTCCGCTCTATTTTTAGGCAGGGCAGAAGGGGGATGAGTTTGTCTAGAGGCTGTTGGTTCTGAGACCAAACATTCTGTAAGTATCAGTGGAATTTCCTCATATGCATTCTTGCTAGTGGGAGCATGGTGGCAGCCATGAGACCTATAGTTTGCAGAAACTGTCTTGCAGTCAGGTGTGATTCTGTCAATAGGCTTAGAAAATGGAAGGAGAGGGACTGTACTTTGTCTGTTAGGAGGAAGGATCTCATTAGATCTGTTCTGATTCTGCACCCAAGGAAAACCTTGTCCTGTTGTGGGAGGAGAGAGGATTTTTGAAGGTTGACGGTGAAACCGAGTTTGTGTAGTAGGGACATGGTGAAATGGAGATGGGTTAGAAGGGTGGACTCTGATTCTGCCAAAATGAAAATATCGTCCAAGTAAGGGTAGATTTGTACTCCCTTGGTTCTGCCATGGGCAATGGCTGGGGCTAAGCACTTGGTAAAAACTCTGGGTACGATAGACAAGCCAAAGGGCAAGGCAGTAAATTGAAAATGAGAAGAGGGCCCAGGGATGAGTAGGAATCTCCTTTGGGAGGGTCTAACTGGGATGTGCAAGTATGCATCTCTTAGGTCTAGAGTGACCATGAAGGCTTCAGATGGGATGAGGGGTAAAAGAGTATGAAGGGAGAGCATCTTGAAGGAGGGGACCTGTATAAACAGGTTTAGATATGAGAGGTCCAGGATAGGTCTCCAGGGGCCAACCTTTTTTGGGATTAAGAAAAGGCGGGAGTAGAAGCCTAGTCCCTCCTGTCCTGAGGGAACTAGTTCTATTGTTCCTTGGGAGAGAAGTTCCTGCAGGATGGGAGGAAGTAGAGGGAGTTGATTTTTGGGAGGGAAAGGAATCCTTATTGGTGTAGGTTTTTCTTTCCAGGAAGGAAATTATCCTTTTTGGATGATGGAAAGAACCCACAGATCTGAAGTGATGGTTTTCCAGAAGGGAAGGCATAGGTAAGGCAGTCACGTGGAGGAAGGTCCCCCTCTATCTGGAAAGGGCTGTTTGTTGGGGGGTAAGGCTGAGGGGGTCTGGAATAAGGTTGTTTCTGAGGTCCCCTACATAGTCTGGCCATAGAAGGGTGAGAGGTGGAAGGGGCCCTTCTGACAAAGGATGTTTTGGCTGGGTAGTTCCTGTAGTATCTGAGCACTGGGACACCAGCGAGTGCTTAATGTCCTGCAGCTCCTTGTCTTTTTCTTGCAAGTTTTTGAAAAGTTCTGCAGCATTTCTGCCAAACAGAAGGTTGTTGTCTAGAGCAGCATACATTATTATGGCTTTAAAATCATCTGGCAGAGGCTGTAATCTGAGCCAGGATTATCTGCGCAAGGTCGATGCAGTGGCAGCAGATCTGGCAGCTGCTTCTGCTGCATCATAACTGCAACAGATAGAATGTCTGGTTACTTGTGTGGCCAGGGACAGTTTGGAGTTAATGTCTGATTTGGCTGGACAGTCAGGGGTGAAAGCCAATAAAGTGGTGGCCTGAGAAACCAGATCTAGGGCATACTTCACCATGTGTGTTTGGTAATTTATAGCCCTGAAAGATAAGGTAGAGGAGGTGTATACCTTTTTTCCATTCTGTCCAAGGTTTTGCTGTCTTTATCTGATGGCAGTAGAGAAGCAGAAGGCAACTGTCTAGACTGTCTGTCTGGGGATACTGCAATAACTGCTGGGTTGACCATGGGGGGGTTACTAGGAACGGCACCCATGCAAATGGAGAATAGTTGCGTGACTACAGAATCATACACCAATGCACTGTATGAACATGTACTCAAATGCATGGATCTCGCCATACCCAATAGAACCAAGACACTCTCCTCCAAAAAAAGGAAGCCAATATGGTGGTCCCCTGCCATAAACAAACTCTACAACAGAAGGAGGAAATTGATGCGGAATAAGGTGAAGTCCCAAGACTGGAAAAACTCCCTTATCTGCCTCAACAAAAAGTTGAGATCCCTCATCAAATCCTCTAAAGCTAGATATGAAAACAGAATTGCAGCAGATAGTAAAGACAACCACAAGGTCTTCTATAGTTATGTAAAGAATCTCCACGGCAATACCCAGATTTGCTCTGAGCTACTGCACAATGGTACCTCCTATACCAAGCCAACAGACATTGCCAGTATACTGGCCGACAGATTCAGTGCCAACTTTACCCCCCCCCCAAAGGACCAATCAGAATACCAGTAAATTGCCAGGCAGCCAGTATTACTGCTGCACAGGTTAAAACATCACTGTCCAAGGCCAAGAATACAGCTTCTATGGTACCTGACAATATTTCTGGTTGTGTTCTACATGAACTACAGAGTGAACTGGCACCTCACCTGTATGACCTGTTCAATCACAGCCTCATCTCAGGCTTTGTCCCTGCCGAATGGCAGACTGCTACAGTCATCCCTATCCACAAAGGAGGAGCGACTACAGACCCTGGGAACTATCGTCCCATTAGCCTGACGAGTCTGATATGCAAAGCTATTAAATGCATCATCATCATGGACCTAATAAACATGGATATAAGGAGTCTTCAAACTCTGGATCGCACCCAGTTTGGTTTTGTGAAGGGTAGATCATGCCTGCTCAGCTTGGTCGACTTCTTTGCGTCACTCACCAGAGCTGTGGATAAAGGCAAGGTGGTTCATACAGCCTACCTTGATCTGGCCAAGGCTTTTGATACCACTCCTCACTCAGGAATCACAGAAAAACTCATTAAGCTTGGCATCAACCCCTATATCACTAGGTGGGTTGCAAACTGGCTCACAGATAGAACCCAGAGTGTGAAAGTAGCTGACTCCAAGTCAGACTGCCAATTAGTCACGAGTGGAGTCCCACAGGGTTCGGTCCTGGGTCCTCTCCTGTCTGGTATCTACTTCTCTGAAGTCCAGGCCAACACAAAGGGACTCTGGCTGACAAAGTTCACAGACAATTGCAAGTTGGAAGTTATTATTAACTCCCCAAGTAATGTTGACATCCTACAGAATGGCCTCACTGTGACCAATGACTGGTGTCAGAACCATGGCTTTAACCTCAATGCCAAAAAATGTGTCGTCATCCCCTTTGGGAAAAACCCGGTTCCCATGAATTACCACATTGACAGTAGTCCACTGAACACAGAAGGCATTATAAGAGATCTGGGAACACAGGTTGACAGCAACCTCTCTTTTGATCACCACATTGCCAGTGTGGTCAGAATGTCCTTCTATGTGGCACCTATCATTACTAAGGGTTTTGCATCCAGGAAGAAAGAGGTAATTGTCTCCCTCTACTCTTCCCGCATTAGGCCAATCATCGAGTACAATGCCCCATTTGGCATGTACCTCACTAGACACCTGCAACAACTGGAGAGGCCACAAAAGTACCTCACAAAGATGATCCTAGGCCTTAAACACTTGTCATATATGGACAGACTCAAAAAACTCCAACTATTCTCTGTCTCATATCACCTACTTAGAGGTGATCTCTGCTTGACTTACAAAGCCATGTCTGACCCAGCACTGTTAGAAATGCTACATCTAAAGAAATCCCAATCCCTCCACACCACATGCTCCAGAGACCTCAACCTCATTACCACAATTAACAGAACATGCTGGAGGGACAGGTTCATAACCCAGAGACTGCCCATGCTATGGAACAGACTTCCCATACATGTCGAGCAGAGCACCTCGCTGACCCTCTTCAAGAGAAATCTTGATGAGTGAATGAGAAACAGAAAATTCACCCTGTGGATAACTCCAGTGGCTCTACTCAACAGAGGCACTGGAAACTAAGGTTAGGTGGCACTATGCCACAGTAATCCTATGGTTAGGCTTGTAAAGGCCCCAGGGCCATTAGCCTAGTACACACCTATGAACTTGTAGTCATTGGGTACTTTGTAAAATCTAGCTGGCCTTTTAGGGGCAGGAGGTTGAGAGTCTGGTTTCTTGGAAACAGAACTGAAGGCATCCAAGAAGGCTGGGAGCACTGGAGGGATGGCTGAATTTTCATAGGGAGGTAGCAGGCTATCAGCCCTAGGGCCTATATAACCCTAGCCAAAAGGTTCCCTGGCTTTCGTCACCCAAAAAAGTTATTTTTCTGCACCCCTGTCGAAGAGAGCCACAGAGGTGATCCCCGGGGTGAATTTTCTATTTCCCATCCAGTTGTCTAGATTCCTCTTAAAGAGGGATAATGAGGAGCTTTGCTTGACATGAATGGGTAGTCTGTTCCAGAATATGGGGAGTCACTGGGACAGCAATCTATTCCTCCAGCATGTTCTGTTAATTGTGGTGGCAAGGTTTAGGTCCCTGGAGCATGTGGCATGGAGAGATTGGGGTTTCTTTAAGTGTAGCATGTCCATCAGAATTGGGTCTGACATGGCCTTGTATGTTAGGCAGAGGTCGCCTCTGAGTAGGCGATAAGCAATGGAGTAGAGCTGGGGTTTTTTGAGGCGGTCTGCATATGTCACTGTTTGAGGCTGATAATCCTCTTAGTGAGGTATGTATGCGGCCTTTCAAGTTGTTGCAGATGTTTTGTGAGGTACATGCCATTGTACTCTAAGATGGGTCCGATGAGAGCAGGGTAGAGAGGAACAATGACCCCTTTTTTCTGGAGGAGAACCCTTTAGTGATGAGGTGTGCCACGGAGAAGGATTTCCTGACTACTGTGGTGATGTGATTGTCAAATAAGAGACTAGTGTCCACCTGTGTTCCAAGGTCTCTTATCACACTTTCGGTGTTAAGGATGCTACCGCCAATGTGGTGGTTCATGGGTACAGTGTTTTTCCCAAAGGGGATGACAATATACTTTTTGGCATTGAGCTTGAGGCCATGACTTTGACACCAAGCATCAGTCTCAGTGAGACTCCATTGTAAAATATCCACATCCTTAGGTGATTCTATTATGGATCTCAGTTTGCAGGCATCTGTGAACTTTGTTAGCCAAAGACCTGCTGTATTAGCCTGGACTTCTGAGAAGTAGATGCCAAACAGGAGAGTACCCAGGACTGAATCCTGTGGTACTCCACTTGTCACTGGTTTGGAGTCAGATTTGGAATTGGCTACTTTCACTGTCTGGGTTCTGTCAGTGAGCCAGTTGGCCACCCATCTTGTGACATACGGATGTATGCCCAGTCTAGTGAGTGTATCTATAATTCTAGAATAGGGGATGGTGCTGAAAGCCTTGGCAAGGTCAAGATAGGCTGTGTGCACCACCTTACCCTTGTCCCACGGCTCTGGTGACTGCTTCAAAGAAGTCAATCAGGTTTAGGAGGCATGATCTACTTTTACAAACCTGAATTGAGTGGGGTCCAGCGTTTGCAGGTTAACTATGTCTTTGTTTATAAGTTCCATAATGATATGTTCCATGGCCTTGCAGACGAGGCTTGTCAGGCTAATGGAGGGGGCTTTGTTCCCGGGGTCTGTGGTGGTGCCCCTTTTGTGGAGTGGGATAACCGTCATTGTGTGCCATTCAATAGGCACAAAGCCTGAAGTGAGGCTATGAATGAACATGGTAGTTAGGTGGGGTGCCAGTTCATTCTGTAGTTCGTGCAGAATGCAGCCTGGGATGTTGTCTGGTCCCATTGATGTTGTGTTTTTGGCTTTGGAGAGTGCGGTTTTAACTTGTGCATCTGTGATTACAGGGGCTATGCATTCTTCCGGTATAGGGTTGGGCCTTTTGGGGGGTGGGGTGGGGGGTACAGTTTGCACTGAACCTATCCGCTAGGATGTTGACAATATCAGTTGGGTCTGTATATCTAGTGCTGTTGTTCTGTAGCTCGAGCAGATCTGAGTGCTGCCTTTGAGATTCTTGACATAGCTGTAGAATGCTTTGTGGTTGTCTTTAGAATCAGTGGCAATTTTATTTTCGTAGCTAGCTTTGGAGGATTTTATGAGGGATCTCAGCTTCTTACTGAGGCTGACCAATGGAGTTCCTGTAATCAGAGGATTTTACTCTTTTTTGCAACAGATTCTTCCTTCTGTTGTAGTGTTTGTTTATGGTAGGGGACCACCAGATTGGCTTCCTTTTTTTGGAGGATAGCATCTTGGCTCTGTTGGGGATGGCATGATCCATGCACTTGTGTATGCATTTATACAGTGCATTTGTATAGGATTCGGCAGTCGTACCTCTATTATCCGTTTGCACAGATGTAGTGAAGTTTGCCACTTCTGTCTTAAGAAGTGTGAAGTTGGCTTTGGAGAAGTTTTTTATGGTGGTTTCTTTAATGGGGGGGGGGTGGAAGCAGAATATTGATGTCTAGGGTGACTAGCTTATGGTCGGATCTGACCAGTGAGGAGTTGACCTCTGGCATGGAACATCGGTTACCCATGCTGGTAATGACCAGGTCCAGGATATTGCTGCCTCTGGTGGGGGTATGGACAAGCTGATCCAGGGCATTGGAATTTATGAATTCCAGAAAGCGTTGAGCTAATGAGTTAGTACTTGAGTAGTTTTCCCAGTTGATGGTGGGGTAGTTGAAATCTCCCATTATTAGGGTATTGGGCTGTACCTTAATATTATCCAGTATATCAAGGAACATGGAGTGGGCATCCTGGGGCATGGCAGGAGATTGACAGCAATCTACAACCAGGATTGCAGTCTTGCCCAGAGTTAGTTGCCCTTGGATAACTTCAGATACATTATGTTGAGCAACTAGCCTGGAGGTGTCGATATCTTTAATGAATATGGACACTCCTCCTCCTTTGGTGTTTCAGCCCAGGTTAGGTGGCCGAAAGGTGTGGTATGAATTATAGCCTGATATGCAGGGGTGTTCTCTGGAGCCTTGAACCAGGTCTCTGTTACTGCACAGATGTCGATGTTCTCCATATTGAGGAGTGCTTTGAGTGAGTGCATTTTGAGGTTTAGACTTCTAGCATTGAGTAGCATTACCCTAAGTTTTTGCTTGCTTGTACCTGCTACAGTGGTGGGTTTGTCATTTGAACCTTGCCTAAAAAAGGCACTATAGGAGTGGCAAGAGCCTTAGCCAGTATCTGGAATCCCAGGGGTGACGGATACAGTCCATCTCTGGTAAAGCATCATGGTCTGTCGATCATATCGTCCCAGGCAGACAGATACTGGATCCCTCTGAATGACACCAGAAGCTTAGCCAATTGTTGAAGTCAATTATTTTGCCCTTGTACTGTGGTATCATTCTAGGTGATGGCAGGATGCTACTTATGGCTAGGGTCATACCTGCTTTGGCTACATGATGCAAAAGCTCTTCCATGTCTCTTTTCATGCAGTCCAGGGAGGTACATCTCAGGTCATTCACACCAACACGGACAATGACAGAGTCATATTTGTACTTGTTGTGGAGTGACCTGAGTGCGTGCGTTATGTGGCAGATCCTGGCACCTGACAGGCAGATGACAGTGACCTTCTCCTTGTTTAGCCTGGTGACTGGGACATCAGTGCGCCTGACTACAGAGTCGCCTATGACAAGAGTGTTGGGTATGTTGTTTTGCCTTAAGGGCTGAGGTTGAGTGACACACTGATTTTGTGGTCTATGTGTCGTTTGGATAGTGGGGGTTGGTGGTTGCTTGCACTGCTGCTTTGGAGGTCTCTGTTGTTTGGACAAATTTTTATTAAGAGCCTCTGCAAATGTAGGTGTGTGCTTTGTGTTACTATGTGTGGGTTTAGGTGGTGTACAATTTGATGGGCTATGTGTTGAGTATGGTGTGGTGCAGGTGTTGACATTCTCCTCTTTACTGTCTATTCCAGTCTTGGCTGGAGAGAGCTTGGCTTCCAATTTGGTTATATAATTGCATCTCTCACAGGTTGTAGTGTTGGGTGGTAGGAGGATAGGGTTGTCGGTGTACATTCGGCAATTGTTACACTGCCTCAAGATACCCAGATTAATCAGGTGGACAGGAGAAAACACCAGGAGCTGACCCTTTGACATGCCTAGATAGGTGCTTTTTAATTTAAGTACTAAAAAGTTTCTCCTCTTGACAAGTGAAGAAAGTTTAGTGCTGTAGTAATTTGTAGTTTGTTTAGTGCTTGCAGCGAGTTTTGAACAAGTGCTGAGCACAATGATGAGTATTAAGTGCTAAAACTAGAAAACTGGCTAGTTCTAAGGGAAAATTTGAAGAGTACACTTTCTGGCGCCGGGAATAGATTAACCCTAGTTAAATGGCGCTGCGCAATGCGCAAAACCACTCAAAAATGGGTTTTTAAACAGAAAAATGAAAGGGATAGAAATAGCCCAAAATGGCCAATAAAACTACAGTTTCTCAGCTAAAACCACTCCTCCAGTGACAGGCTGTTCCAAAGCTCACCACTCTCACTGATGAACAGAAAAGCTTTCCTCTATCTTATAAAGGTATGGGCAACACAGGAACTTACAAGCAGCCCAGAATTCAGCAACATCTGAAAACTGGACTTTACTAGTTCTAGAAAGGTGGGAAACAAGTAGAGGGATAGGATTTTTTTTAAAGTTAAAGCAAACATAGCAATAAAAATACTTTTAACACAGAAAACAGGCTATCGCACTTGAATGTGTACCCCTTTACAGTTAAACAGATGAAAAACACAATAAAAAAGCAGTCGGAATAATGTGGCTAGGAAAAACGAGCAAAAATAAGCAAAGAGAGGTACTTAATCTAATCAGTCTCCTTTTCTCTCTCTGCTGCTGTAGGACTCTGTATGACACCCAGGCAGGCTCTTGCTGAGGTAATACAAGTGCAAAAACCACACAAAGATGGGTTTTTAAACAGAAAGATGAAAGGGATAGAAATAGCCCAAAATGGCCAATAAAACTACAGTTTCTGTGCTGAAACCACTCCTCCAGTGACAGATAGGCTGTTCAAAAGCTCACCACTCTCGCTAATGAACAGAGAAGCTTCCCTCTATCTTAGAAAGGTCTGGGCAACACAGGAACTTACAAACAGTCCAGAATTCAGCAAAATCTGAAAAACGGACTTTACCAGTTCTAGAAAGGTGGGAAACAAGTAGAGGGATAGGATTTTTTTTAAAGTTAAAGCAAACATAGCAATAAAAACACTTAACACAGAAAACAGGCTATCGCACTTGAGTTTGTAGCCCTTTACAGTTAAACAGATGAAAAACACTTAAAAAATGATAATTTAAAGTGCAAACAGTATAAGATTTCAAAAACAGTTCCGATAAGTAGCAAAGTTAATAAAAAGTGGTTGGAATGATGTGGCTAGCAAAAACAAGCAATAAAAAGCAAAACAAAGGTACTTAATCCACTCAAAGTCTCCTTTTCTCTCTCTGCTGCTGTAGGACTCTGCAGGACACCCAGGCAGGCTCTTGCTGAGGTAATGAGGGAGTCAAGCTGTAGAAGCTCAAAGTATCTCTTCTGGGTTTCAGAAACTTAGGAAGTATCCTACTTGAAATACTTTTTCATTTTTAAAATAGTCTCCCCAAATGAAATATCCTCAGGTGGGAGACCCTTTCAATAGAGTCCTTGTCAGGGGAGTAATAGTCTATGGAAGAGGCAATCTGAGAGACATAGGAGACAGAGTCCTCAGAGGAGGAGTAAGACTGGTCAGGGTCATCTTGAGTAACTGCTTGTGAGTAGTAATTAAAGGTAGGGAGGAAGCAGAGGCTGGCATAGGACTCAGCACAGAAATGTTGGTGGGAGTAGGGCCTGTAGGCCTAAGTGCCATAAAGGCCTGCATCAAAGAAGAAGTGAAGAATTCCCAGTCTGGAGGTGCTTGAGGCATCAGGCTCAAAGGTTTCATTTTTTGTTTCCTTTTTGTAGGATTGGGTGTCTGGGTAGGAACGAAAACAGAGGCCTGCTCTGGAGTAGGAGAAGTCTCAGTTGGCCGATCAAGCAATGGTTCCCCCTCGACGTCGATTTTGGCCAATGTCTGTATCAACTCTGCTGACATGCTCTCTGTGGCTCCTGACACAGTCTCTTCCAGAGGAACTGTCAGAACCATCAGATTAATTAGGTGTCCCTCAGCCCCTAGAACGGCAGTCGGCAGAACATCCGAAGGTGGAGTGGCATCTGGAGAAGGCCTGCAGACCTTGGCCTTCTTCCTAGGTTGTTCAGCTTGAGTGGCCAACTCAGGATCCATCCTAAGCATGAGGTGTTTAAGCCTTTGATTTTTTTAAATACAGATTTAACATGGCCAGACAGCTACATAAGGTCTTGAGTATGAAGGATTGACAAATAGAGCAGGCCTTATGGTTGTGCTCTCTACCTAGGCAAAAGACACACAAGTCGTGGGAGTCTTTGTGCAGAATCGGGTGCACGCAACTACATTTACTCTTTTTCTCCGACATCGGCTAATAGAAAAACTGCAGCAACCAAGCTAAAGCTCAAGTAAGAGTGAAAAAGGCAAACCCCAACAGGGTACTTAACTTTTCAAAGTCTTTGGACGTAGGAGCGACTGGTTGAAGCCATTGTTGTCTCTGGCTGAAAAGTTCTGGGGTCTGTGCATGCCGATGCCATATTTATACTCCATGGTTTATGGCCCTCCGTGTGATATCCCACACATCTATGACAGACAGGCTTAAGCTTTTGTATAGGAGCCGATGTCGGGTCACCTGAGGGCTCGAATTCCCATAGTTTGAATACTGCAACATGGGAACAGAAGGACATTTAATAATGTAACAGAGAATACTGGAAGAGAATAGATTAATCTCAGTCTAGCTAACTTTGAAAAATAGTCTGCAATTAAATTACCTGGTAGGCCATAAAGATTGTATCTTACCGTTCTGATTGCAACCAGAGACAAAATGGCTGTAAAAACAAGGACTAGGAATCATGCTGTATTATTCTTAGCAGTGAAATAACTGCTACCCTGGAAGGGTGGAAGTGTTGAAATGATTTTATGGCTTCCAGATATTATAACACATCTTAGCAAAGCTCTATATGTGTGTATGGAAACACATATGTGCAAGTTTCTGGTTCATTTCTAGTAAAGGGACGTAGTATGAGAACCAAAAGTCAGATGGCCAGATGTATATGATGCCATTCTGTAATCCAGCACCAAAATTATGTTTTAATACTAAATGAGACAGAAGTCTCACTGACATCTGTTTTGAAACCTGACATAGAAGGATCACTCACCTACTTCATCTTGCCTTCCTAAGTAACCAGGGAATAATTATTTTTTTAGATCAGTCAGGAAAATATATTTATTATAATTAAGTACTGTTTTTCTGTATTTGTGTGAATCTCTTCATCTGTGTTATTTTAATATTTCCTGTGACTGAAACTCTGATTGTGATTATTGTAAATAGATATTCAGTGTTTTCATGTTCTTTTATTATTTATTATTAAATATATTTAAACCTTTCATTGTGGCTGGTCTTTTAGGGAATGTTTTAACCTTTGAGAGTACTTATATTTATTTGGTGACACTGTGGCCACTCCTGGAAGCCTTATTGCATTGGTCAAAAACTACCATTTGTATTAGCATTAATTTCACTCAGTATAATTGTATACCCTTGGAAGAGTCTTAGAGTAGCTGGCTTTGGAGTGTCCTGGTGGCCTTATAGTCTGAGCAGAGGGGCACAACTAGTAAATCAGTGCCAGCCTTTCCCAGGTGTGTGTGTGTGTGTGTGTGTGTGTGTGTGTGTGTGTGTGTGTGTGTGTGTGTGTGTGTGTGTGTGTGTGTGAGCTACTTGGAGCAGGGGAACAGAGCACTGGTTTCACAGAGAGGGTGGTGGAGGACTTGGCATGGGACACTTGACTGAGGACTCAGTTATATAGCTGTGCCAGTGGGGAGTCTTATTGGGGGTCTGGAGAGAGAGAGGGGGGGGGAGAAACCCAGACCCCAGACTGTGTGCTCTTAAGGGAAATTGTGCTTGGTGCAGAGAGCTGCATCTGGAAATACTGTGCGTACCTATCTTTGTTCCAAGTGAACATCCCTCACCAGTGTCAGTGGTGAGGATTTAGGCTCCTTGATTACTGGTTCTATTTCTGCATAGCCCTAGCAGCTCACTGTGTACTTTATATTACAAATTTGGAAACAGACAAGCTTGACTATTTCCAAATCCATAATAAAGTGTCAGGACTACAGTGAGAAATAAACTGAAACTGTAGCATCCATGCTTCTGCTTTGCCTGATATGTCCTACCATGTTGCAGATGATGAAGACTGGTTCTGGGTTTGACTAAAAGATCTCACACACACACACACACACACACACAATTTTGCCTGGAGTCAAAAACTGACCTGACATATAAAATCAGACAATAGTATAATAATACATACGTGACAATAAAACATTAGAATGGGTTGAGTAATGCTTTGTATACTTATATTGATTGATTTAACTATTTTTTCTGGCACTAACTCATACTAAGTATAAGTGACCTTTTTTTCAAAATTTTCAATAAATATACATTAAGCAAACCCCTTTTCTTGAACCAGTCTGTCTCCAGAACACTGTTTTTAATTATGTTTACTCTTTTTTATTTAAAAGCATACATCTCCAAAACAGTGAAACTTTATTCATTACATTTTTGGGAAATGTTACTGTAATAATTAGGCATAAAACACAAGTGAACTGGGTTCCTACCCTCATAGACAAAGGGAATTTTAATGAAAAAAAAAAAAAAAATTTAATGTTGTTTCTTATGCTGCAAATATACACAGAATGAAAAAATCATGTTAATACAGAAACACATAGTCCTTTCAGGTCTGAAATCACAACAAAGTTATACATTTTGTTTATTTTACTCTGAAAAGAACTGAAAGCTCTACATTTGCTTTCAGCTGACTATTTTGTAGAAGTGCGACCCCTAACCGGGAAAAGCCGAAAGACAAACAAGAACAATAACACTCTATCAATTTGTAAAGGACATTTTGGCCTGAATTCTGCCCTAACTTCAAATGACAATATCTCTCTACAGAGTCAAGACATTCTTATGAAATTTTCGGACAAGACCCCTTGATAACCCCACTTTCATTTTGGTTTGCAAATCCTAATAGCTTTTAGGGAAAGTAGAAGAAAGAATCTCAGATATGTGCATGTCTCTCAGATTATGTAAAATATGCATGTTTTGCTATATAACATATAAAATGAAAGTATTACTATTTTCATAGAAAAGAGTATTATTTTGCATTCCAATTTCTTAAGGTCAAACAATAGTATGACTCAGATACATAGTGACTGTGTCAGCTTTAAAAATGCAAATATGCAATTTTTGTAAAATAACTGTCAAAACCTGAGGATCCAAATGACTACATAAGACTATTGCGGTACCTAGCAACGATGAACCATAAGAAGTATAGCCAGAGCCATGGCCTCAAGCTAAATGCCAAAAAGTGTATAGTCATCCCCTTTGGCAAAAACAAAATGCCCACAAATTACCACATAGGATAGTAATCCATTAAGTACAGAAGAAGTAATTAAGGACCTGGGGACCCAAGTTCTCTCATTTGACAACCACGTGGCCAAAGTGGTTAGAAAAACATTTTATATAGCCCACCTAATCATGAAGGGATTCACATCTAGATCAGGGGAGGTCATCGTGCCTCTTTACTCATCCCTCATCAGGCCCATAATTGAGTACAATGCCCCTTTTGGGATGTACCTTACCAGACACCTGCAGCAACTGGAAAGACCCCAAAAGTACCTCACCAAGAGGATCAAAGGGCTCAAACAGATGCCATATGCTGCCCGGTTAAAGAAACTCCAGCTCTACTCAGTGGCATGCCGCCTGTTCAGAGGCGATCTGTGCCTGATGTATAAAGCCATGTCCAATCCGGAATTAATGGACATGCTGCACCTCAGAAAATCCAAATCCCATCGAGCTACGCGCTCGAGAGACTTGAACCTCAGCACTGAAATAAATAGGACATGCTGGAGGGACAGATTCATAACCCAGAGGCTCCCTTCACGCTGGAATAAAATCCCAGTCCAGGTTAGGCAGAGTCCCTCATTGACTCTCTTCAAGAGGAATCTTGATGAGTGGATGGGAGATCGTAGGTTTACCCCAGGTATCACTTCTGTGTCACTTTTAGACAGAGGCACAGTATATTAACCTTGAAAAAGGGCATAGCAAAATAAATTTAAAATGGGTGGCGAAAGCCAAACACATTCTGGCTAGGCTTATAAATGCCCTAGGGCAGATAGCCTAGTATGAACCTATGAACCTATACATTTCTCAGGATAATATATCATGACCATCAGCTACAAAATGCACTAAGCTAGTGGTTCCAGCTGCAATGACACATGCATAACTTTATCTTCGTGTGATATATAGTTTACCACACACAAGTCTACACTGTGTGCATCTGGGGGGGTGGTCACAAGTCTAGTGACAAAAAAATAGAAATAAATAAGATTTTTCTTTTGATGTACTGGCAATCAGTAAAGAGGATTTTTAAGTATTATTGTACTTAGTGTACTAAGCAGAAGTCAAACATAACACCCACAAATAAAACAAAGTATAATGCAAAATATCAGAGTGTAACAGTAAATGCACATGGATTAAAGGCTTAAAAGCCTCATTGGTCTGTCTTTAATTTGATTATGAATCTTTCAGGTAATAACAGGGTGGTCAGCTACTGATCAAACCTAAGACTGCAAATATAAGTTCAGGGCTTAGCTTTCACTGTAGTACATCTAGGAATTTTATCCCATGGCTTTGGCCAGATGAAAGGACAGCAGTGTAACAATGTCATGTTAAAACTGTTTTTTTTTTCTAGTGAAATATAAAACATTTTTATTTGCAATGTGTTGTCAATTCAACAAAGAAATATGTTAAGCCAACACTGTACTCAGTGTACTGAGTATAAATTCACCACAGGACCCAAAATGAAAACAGAGTCATCATCATCTTCTTTCGGCTGTTCCCGTTAGGGGTCGCCACAGCAGATCACCTGTTTCCATTTCTTCCTGTCCTCTGCATCTTGCTCTGACACACCAACCACTTGCATGTCCTCTCTCACCACATCCATAAACCTTATCTTAGGCCTTCCTCTTTTCCTGTTAACCTGGTAGCCTCATCCTTAGCATCTTTTTCCCAGTATACTCAGCATCCCTCCTCAGCACATGTCCAAACCAATGTAATCGTGCCTCTCTGGCTTTTGTCTCCAAACCTTCCAACCTGGGCTGACCCTCTAATATACTTATTCCTAATCCTGTCCACCCTCATCACACCCAGTGCAAATCTTAACATCTTTAATTCTGCCACATCCAGCTCAAACTCCTGCCTTTTTGTCAATGCCACTGTCTCCAACACATATAACATAGCTGGTCTCACTACCCTCTTGTAGACCTTCCCTTTCACTCTTACAGGTACTCGTCTGTCACAAATCACTCCCGACACTCTTCTCCACCCACTCCATCCTGCCTGTACTCTCTTCTTCACCTCTCTTCCACACTCACCGTTACTCTGAACTATTGACCCCAGGTATTTAAACTCATCCACCTTCGCCACCTCTACTCCTTGCATCCTCACCATTCCTCTGTCCTCCCTCTAATTCACACACATATATTCTGTCTTAGTCCTGCTGACCTTCATTCCTCTTCTCTCTAGAGCATATCTCCATCTCTCAAGGGTCTCCTCCACCTGTTTCCTACTCTCACTACAGATCACAATGTCATCTGCAAACATCATAGTCCATGGGGACTCCTGTCTGATCTCGTCTGTCAACCTGTCCATCACCATTGCAAATAAGAAAGGGCTCAGAGCTGATCCTTGATGTAACCCCACCTCCACCTTAAACGCATCCATCACTCCCACTGCAGACCTCATCGCTGTCACACTACCCTTGTACATATCCTGTACCACTCTACTTTTCCGACACTCCTGACTTCCTCATACAATACCACAACTCCTCTCTAGGCACCCTGTCATATGCTTTCTCTAAGTCTACAAAAACACAATGCAACTCCTTCCAACATTCTCTGTACTTCTCCATCAACACTCTCAGAGCAAAGATCGCATCTGTAGTGCTCTTTCCTGGCATGAAACCATACTGCTGATCACTATTCATCACGTCCCTTCTTAACCTTGCTTCCACTACTCTTTCCCATAACTTCATGCTGTGACTGATCAATGTTATCCCTCTGTAGTTTCTACAGCTCTGCACATCACCCTTATTCTTAAAAATCGGTACCAAAACACTTTTTCTCCATTCCTCAGGCATCCTCTCACTTTCCAAGATTTCATTAAATGATCTGGTTAAAAACTCCACTGCCATTTCACCTAAACAACTCCATGCTTCCACAGGTATGTCATCTGGGCCAACAGCCTTTCCATTCTTCATTCTCTTCATAGCTATCCTTACTTCCTCCTTGCTAATCCATTGTACTTCATGATTTACTATGCCTACATCATCCAACCTTCTCTCCCTCTCATTCTCTTCATTCATCAACCCTTCAAAGTACTCTTTCCATCTCCTCAACACACTCTCCTCGCTTGTGAGTATGTTTCCCTCATTATCCTTTATCACCTTTACCTGCTGCACATCTTTCCTAGCTCGGTCCCTCTGTCTAGCCAATCGGTACAGGTCCTTTTCTCCCTCCTTAGTGTCCAACCTTTCATGCAACTCTTCATATGCCTTATCCTTAGTCTTTGCCACCTCTCTCTTTGCCATGCACCTCATCTCCTTATACTCCTGTCTACATTCTTCATCTCTCTGACAATCCCACTTCTTCTTTGCCAACCTCTTTCTCTGTATACTCTCCTGTACTTCCTCATTCCACCACCATGTCTCTTTGTCGTCCTTCTTCTGTCCAGATGGGATACCAAGCACCTTTCTAGCCATCTCCCTTACTAGCTCTGCTGTAGTTACCCAACTATTTGGTAACTCTTCACTGCCACCCAGTGCCTGCCTTAACTCATCCCTGAACTCCACCTCACAATTACCCTTTTTCAATTTCCACCACTTGATCCTTGGTGCTGCCCTCACACTCCTCCTCTTCTTGATAACCAACGTCATCCTACAAACCACTATCCTATGCTGCCTAACTACACTTTCTCCGGTCACCACTTTACAGTCTCCAATCTCCTTCAAACTGGCCCTCCTACACAAGATATAATCCACCTGTGTGCAACTTCCTCCACTCTTGTATGTCACCCTATACTCCTCCCTCTTGTTAAAATACGTATTCACCACAGCCATGTCCATCCTTTTCACAAAATCCACTACCATCTGACCTTCTGCATTCATTTGTTCAACACCATACCTACCCATCACTTCCTCATCCCCTCTATTCCCTTCACCAACATGCCCATTGAAATCTGCTCCAATCACCACTCTTTCAGCCTTGGGTACAGTCATCACCACTTCATCCAATTCACTCCAAAATTTTTCTTTCTCATCCATTGCACACCCAACTTGTGGAGCATACGCACTAACAACATTCATCATTACACCATCAATTTCCAGCTTCATAAACATCATTCTATCCGACACTCTTTTCACCTCCAAAACACTCTCAGCATACTGTTCCTTCAGAATAACTCCTACACCATTTCTCCTCCCATCCACACCATGATAAAAAATTTGAACCCACCTCCAATACACCTAGCCTTACTCCCCTTCCATCTGGTCTCCTGCACACACAATATACCAACCTTCCTTCTGTCCATCATATCAGCTAGCTCTCTCCCTATACCAGTCATACTGCCAACATTCAAAGTTCCGACCCTCACTACCACAGTCCTAGCCTTTCTCCTCTCCTCCTGCCTTTGGCCATGTCTTCCGCCTCTTCTCCTCCTTCGGTCAACAGTAGCCCAATTTCCACCAGCACCCTGTAGGCTAACAGTACTGGTGGTGGTCATTGTTAACTCAGGCCTCGACCGATCCAGTATAAAAATTTTTCTTGGTGACTGCATGAAACGTTTTGGTGAAGTTTTATGCCGGATGCCCTTCCTGACGCAACCCTCCCCATTTATCCGGGCTTGGGACCGGCACAAAGAAATGCACTGGCTTGTGCATCCCCAGTGGCTGGGTTAAAATGAAAACAGAGTATGACATGAAAATCATGAGAAAGAACGTAAAAACTAGGGTAGATGCTGATGAGGTGTAACGGTCACAAGACTCAGTAGCCTTGAACTTCTTATGATCCCTATGATTCTTAATGCAGAATGTCGGAAAGTAGCAATAAAGGCATATGAACTAAAGTTATTTCATGTTTTTGAAAGGCTATATCTCCCTCTTTGAGATTTCATTATGAACCCTTCAAGTAATAACAAGATCTTCAACTACAAACCATAACTAAGACTTCAATTCTAACCTCAGATCTTCCATTGCAACACATCACTGAAGTTGACCATACAGCTTTAGCCACTTGAAACTATGGCATTATAACCACTGCATGTGAAATATAGTGGACATTTTATTTTTGATGTATTGAAAACTTAATAAAGAAGAATTGAAACCTTTATTGCATCCACTGAGGTTCACCATAGCACTCAAAATAAAAATGACAATAATGCAATATGTTAGACTCTGGCAGTAAAGGGATATGGACTAAAGCAACTGGTGCCAGTTCTGAAATGCTATGTCTGCCCCCTATGAGATTTCATTGCAAAACATGCTTATAGCAAAAACAGTTTATTCAGCTGCAAAACATATCTAAGACTATGATTCTATCATTAGAAATTCCATTGCAGCACACCTCTGAATTTGACTCTACAGCTTTTGACACTTGAAAGTCTTGCACTGTAGCCACAATTTATAACTAAAGGAAGTATACTTTTCTGGTTAAACGATGAGGAATTTTTTATGTGATGTAATAATACCCATTATGCTATTCAGCATCCTGAGCAGAAGTTCCCTGCAATGAAAAACTAGTATAATAGAAAATATCAGTGTGGTAGCAAAGGTACATAAACTACAACTACTGGGGTCTGCCTTTAAAGGCTATATGTCTGTCTACCTTTGAGATTTCATTACAACATTTTCATTTTAGAGCAACAAGTCATTCATCTAGAAAATATATATATACATAAGTCTGCAATTTTAACTGCAGAGCTTCCATTGCAATAAACTCCTTTAGCTGAGTCCCCACAGCTTTAACTATTTTAAAAAATATGGAAATGCAGCCATGGCATATAACTCTGAAAAATGCTTTTTTTTCTGATAAAATATACAGGATATTTACTTCTGGCTTAATGAGAACTTAGTACACATATATTCTGGACCATTTAGGTCAGCCTTTTCTTCTGAGGTCAAATACCTCCTATGTGGTGCATGGTGCCATATTGTTACAATAAAAGCTCTCTCTGCCTTTTGTGTAGAGGTCAAATAGCCACAAGTGATAAATGAGTGTAGTGTCAGACTGTGAAAAAAGCCCTGAGAAATGCTGGATTTACTAGTTGCATATAAGAGCTGGTATGTATTGATCCTGAAGACATTTCCCAATGAAAATGTCAATTGGTCCCAATAAGATACTTAGCTACAAAACATATATCTACTGTCCCAGTGAAATGTGCTCCTTCTGAGGGGATGCATTACCTTTGACTTTGAAGGGCATGTTACATTTTAACAGGTTCTGTCCCCTTAACAGACCATATCAACAATCATTCAGAAGTGATCCATATTAATAATCATTCAGAAATAATTCTTTTTTTTTTCAAAAATAAATCTTTATTATTTTATCAATTTTTTTTATACAGCAAAGAAAAAAAGATACAAATAATACCCAAATTAAACTAGTAACACCCATATTACAAACTATGCACACTATTTACATAAATGCTTCCATCCGTTAAACAACATCAATGAAGAAAAGAAAGGAGCATGTGATAACAAAAGTCAAAAAATCTACTATCATTAAAATGAATTGTTCTTACCAGCTTTCAAACTAAGTATGCATGTCCTCGGGTTGAACTGAGTTCGGTACATTAAGCTAATATAATGTTGAAAATTTGTTCCCACACGTTCGGGTTATTAATATTAAGGATAATAAAAGGAATATTAATCATCAGAAATAATTCTTGAAGTGCTATTTGCTGTCAGTATTCACTTGACTTGCCTGCAAGAAATTATACCCACATTTGGTATACATATAATGTCTTACTAAGAACAAAATGAAAAGCATGACAGCCACAGCAACATTTTTCAACTTGCTGCTGTTACTCAAATACATTGATTCCCACAATGAGCCATATCATTTTTACTTGACAGTGACCATGTAACAACCCTTTATTTTCATGCGCAGCATACCTCTTCTGCCTTCACCACAAAAAGACATCCACCTTCTGCATACACTTCTCCTGTCTGATTTTAAGGAAAGTGAAAGAAAGAATGACTACAGTTGCTCTTGGGCACACATAGATACACATCTCCCATGCCAAACTAGCCACTTCAGCTATTTTATTTATTTTATTTTATTTGTCCTTTGATAACTGGGAAAGTCCAGCTGAGCGTCTGGCCCATTTTCATTGGAGGCCCGGAAAGAAAAGCTCCACAACAGATTCAAAAACATTTAAACAGTAGCTGAGCAACTATATACAAGGGGAGAAAGCCCCACAACAAATTTAATATTTTACAATGAGTTGGGGGGAAAGGCTCAACATAAACACACATAAAAATATTTTACAGTAGCTGATAAGTATTTATATACAAAGAGAGAAAATCCCCACAACAGATAAAAACACAAATTAAAATACCTTTACAGAAATGTTAAGAATGCAATACTGTAAGTAGCAAGACACATTGCAGAAGTGGATAACCTATGTCAAGCAAATTTATACATAGTTATTGAAAATATTGACTATCTTTCTATAATAATATATGGAGCTGAAAAACAGAGTATTCTACTGCCAAAATAGGCACAGAAACAGAATGAGATGAGAAGTAATGAGAAAGAGGAAAAATTAAGGGGATGAAGAGAGAGATATTAGAAATATGAGAATGTTATGGAAGGACATAAGAGAGGAAAATAAATAGTGGCACATTTTGGCTGAAGAGGTAGAACAGCAGACACTAGTAGTATGGAATCATTAAAGTGAGAGCTTCTTTTGATGTTGGGCCATTAAAACCTGCTAAGATATGGTTGCGCTAGTGAAGTTAGAGTGAGAAAGTTATAGTTATAGTGAATAAGTGATCATTTATCTTTTTTGAGGGTTGTGCATGCACAGTTCCAGGTGTCAGATAGATACTGTTTTGCATAAATCATGATTGTCCTTTGCTTTCTACCAAAGACTGTACCCTCTAAATGGACAACCACTTCTGACAATTACCTCTCATGAGTAATTGTTAAAAGAGGTGAAATATCCACAGTAATGTATATTCACTTGCTGCAATATGGCATACAATCCAGTGACTGCCATAAAATAAAAAAAAGAATTAATTAAATAAATATAATCGTATTGTTCTGTGAACAGTCTGTACTGCTAACTGTCAATGTTAATTACTTGCAGTGATCCACAGTAACTCTTTAGAGTGTTTGAGCTATGTGAATGGTACAAATGAGTTACACCCAGTCATAGGAAGTACTGCAAAAGCAGAAAAAAGACTGAGTATTTCCCTATTATGTTCTTCTTCTTCTTTCGGCTTTTTCCTGTTAGGGGTCGCCACAGTGGATCACCTGTCCACTCACGATTGGCAGTGGAGTTTTATGGTGTCGAATTGCCAGCCCGCCGTCCAACCTTCCATGGAAGGCACACACACACACACGCACTCATGCCTAGGGCCAGTTTAGAGTATCCAATCCACTTACAGCATGTCTTTGGGATGTAGGAGGAAACCGGAGCACCCAGAGGAAACCCATGTGACCACAGGGAGAACATGCAGATTCCGCACAGAAGGCACCCCAGCCGAGGATCGAACCGGATAACCTCTTGCAGCGAGGCTGCAACGCTAATCGCTGCACCACCGCGGCCACCCTATTTCCCTATTATGTTCCTCCTACAAAATATAACCTAAGTAATTAAGTTCCCCAAGCTAAAAACTCTGACCCTACCCTTGACACCTGATCCTAACCCTAAAACTCTGACCTTAATCAGGAAACTCCATACCTAACCCTAAATGTCTGACCCTAATCCTTAAACTCTGACCCTAGCCCTAACACTAAAACACTGACCCTAACACTAAAATACTAACACTAACCTAACTGAAAGTGTGACCATAATTGTAAAACCTGAAGGCACCTTTAATACTGCTTTCCATATCAGGATAATGGCACAAACAGAACACTTCAAACAGGAACACTAGTAATTTTTATGTTTGCCTGGCACGTCCACTTGCTCACTACAAATAATCATTTCCCACTGCCTGCAGAACAATCTGGTTTCAAGCTAGAAAAAAATAAAACCCCAAGTAACTGCATTAATGTAATTTAGAGTTTTCAGCCATTATACTCTATTCCATCCCCCATTAAGCCACAACAATGACAATTTTACTGTAATTACCCTGTCCTTTGCTTACATCCAATGATGGCGCCAAACAAATAGCCACTTCTGGCTATCAAAGAAAATTGCCACAGTAATGTATTTGAAGTTGCCTCTGCTGCAGGGCACCTCTGCCATGTCAATTCCAGGCAACATGAATAAAAATGAAAATTGTACATTATGTGGTGTGCAGTGTCTACTATTATCAGTGCACACCAAACACAGCCCTCAACTTCTTAGTTCAATAATCGGGGAGAATGCCAAAAATAATGAGAGTTGAAGGTACAAAATCAGGGACAAATGTTAAATACTGCTGTACAAACTTGTACTTAAATATGCATTAAAAGATTGCATTTTTCTAAAGAGTATGAAGTCTGAAACTCAAATGTCTCTCATTATTTATCAACTCCAATTGTTAGTGATTTGCTAGAAAACCAATTTTATGAGGTACAGACCAAAATATGAGGGGAAAAATCGGGGACATTTGAGAGCTACGTCACTATAGCTCTTGACATCTTACTGCAATAATCATAGAGAAAGGGTCAGGGACAAAGATATAAGTACTGCAAGAATTAGTGACAGATTTTAAAGATTGCTCTATATATTTAGAAAGTTGCGAGAAGGAATAGGATGTTTTGCATTAGCATACATACCCAAAGGCTATGTCCATCATTATTGAGTGACTGCAGTATACTTAACAATTTACCAGAAACTACTATTTTGAGGAACAGGACACATGTATGAGGTGCAGTCAGGGCTAGCTGAAAGCTATATTGATGCTGCTTACAGTTCACTCTGCTTTCCTGACAGAAATCAAACCAAAACACACAGGTGTGTACACAGGAACTTCAAAGCAACCATATTGCCCACCCCCATAAAAGGTGTAAATTATGCCATGGCACTGCAAGACAAAATGATGCCATACTGTATCCCCTAAAAAGATTTAGGTCAATCAGTGGTGTTGTGGTACATCCACAATGTCCCGGATATGTTACATTAATTTCTAGGACATGTTACACAGACTGACATTAGATCAAAGTACACATTGACAAGCCTCTGAACCACATCATGGTAGCCAGTTCCACACAGACTCATTCCAGTGTTGATATTCAACATTATTCTTCTATGCCACATTCTGGCAGCCAATCACAGAGGTTCATTTACATAAATGCCAGTCTACAGCATTGAAAAATCTCACTGCTACACCTTAGCATCTGGTCCAACAAGGTCCATACATTGCAGAAACATCTATAGTTTGCATTTGGGCAAGCATGAACAGTGCTCTTAGACTCTACCATAGCCATAGTACAAATATTAACACCATAAAAATTCTAGTTTATACTTTGGTAGTGAAACAATAACCAAAGAATATACTCTTTATAGAGCTACATTTACAGTACAGTTTCATTCACAAAAAAACTAATGTGAAATTTTACTCAGCAAAGGTGTGGATACCCTGGCTTAAAATGATACTTTTGCCAGCTGCACCAATTAGCTTACCATCACAGCCATTTCCCTGCAATGCAATAATTTTGTTTTTGTAATGTAGTATATTACAAGATCAAATGTCAGTTTCACAGTACTACGACAGATCCTCAGTTCTTGGCCTGACAACAGGTAGTTAGTGCAGAGGATTAAGAGTTTTTAACAAGTTGCTTCCTATTCTGTCAGTCTCCATTTGCCTACTCTGCAACTCTGAGCAAGTAATTTAACCACAGGGAGCTAGGCTCCTTAATGGTCTTCTACATTATATACCTAGTAACTACCTATGTACGCAAAGTATTGTGAGTATTTATAGTCCATAAGAAAAAAATTAATAAATAAACATTGTAATGGAAAAAAAGTAAAGTGGTCACAGTAAGATTACAGAAAAAAGTCATACCAGGTAGCACACGCCTGTTAGCTTTTATAGGAATGTTTTATTCCTACATAACATTCCACCCATGAAATATCTGACTACAGCTACCCTAACTTTTTGAGTGGAAGTTGTTTTTCCTTATTTTTAGGAATGTGAGATTCTCCTTTCTAATGTAGATTGTACAACGTAGTAAGCAGCTGCTAGATTCTACACTACACACAGAGTGCTACAGTGCTCAGGTTTGACTGCAAATGCAATATTGTCTTTTGCATTAAAGAGTGATCAGGATCAGCCGATCGCAACCCCCAACACTTTGCACCCAGGGCAATTGCCCATCTCACCCCTCCCTAGCTACTCCACTGCATTATATAAACAACAATTCTGTATGCATCTCCAGGTAGAGTAATAAAAGGACATGTGTCAGCATATAACACTATCATGTTATTTTAAAATAGTCTGCTTATTTTATAAGTGACTCTTAGCACAAATGTATACATACAGTCAGGAAATTACTAAGTATGAAGACTGTTTCTCACCACTCTTGGTAGACTTTACACCTCTTTAATGCTGACTGTTGAAAGGACATGTTTTGTGAAGATATTTGAAACAACTGGTCTGACATAGTTTGATTCAAAATCTGTTGTAGTCATTCAATACACTGTTGCCAGTGAAATGCTTAAATAATTTGACATAACTCTACACACACACACACACACACACACACACACACACACACACACACACACACACACACACACACACACACACACACACACACACACACACACACACACACACACACACACACACACAGTTATTTTTATATAGCATTATTATTTTTAACATATTTGCTGAAGTAAGGTCCATTGAATTATCATTTGCTATGTTACTACACAAGCACTATTTTTCTCATAAGCAGACTTTGTGCATTAAACTTTATGCCACTAGTTACATTTTATATGTACTTGGAGCATCATTTACTTGCAGCTACTTAGTGTGGGTTTCAGCTTCACAACAATGCAATTTAAACACCTGACTTCAAAATCACAGTATCTACACACTGCTAATGCAATTTGAAAGAGAAGAATATTACTGACTTATATAGATATTATGCACTTGCCAATAAAACTGTATGTGCTTGGCAGCAACTGAAACTTTGAACTTAAATGTATATTATTTTCGGATTGAGTTATATTTTAGGCAAAGTCTTCATAAACGCAAAGAAAGCAATGTCACTAGGTAAAAGTTTGAAAATAGGACATAGCATGGTGCTTTTTATACAGTTCTGCCTGTGCAAACTGCTTCTTGAATATACTTTACAAGTTATCATCCCACTATCTGAGCACAATAGAGCAATAATTCAAATGACTGAAAAAAAGAAGTTATGTACTTACCATAACATTCCATGTGAGTTGTTCATCTCGCCTTCATTCTTTACTGATGGGTTCGGATCCAATCCCTCAGCTCCGATACGACCGATTGCAAAGCTCGAGGTCTTCAAATAGCTTGAGGCCAAGTCCCTATCCCATGATGCACCTGGAATTACCTCAAATCTTGTTTGTTGCGTATAACAATACCAAATGTCATTCTTTTGCTCCCAAGAGAAAGGTATAGAAGGATTGAGTAACCAGGATGGACCCAGCATGTCAGTCATCTATCAGCCCAGGAGGGGGTAGGAGGGAGGGATGTACGAATGAAGGCTAGATGAACAACTCACATGGAACGTTACTTCTTTATGTGAAGTTGTTCAATCTTGCTGTTCATTCTTTACTGATGGGTAGCGTCCCAAGCACCATCAATCTCGGGTGGCTCATGGGAGTATATTTCCCAGGACCATGGATCCAAAGGAGGCCCTGTCCCTGGAGGCCTTGTCAGCTTTGTAATGAGTGATAAAGGTATGAAGTTTTGACCAAGTGACTGCTGCACAAATGTTATCAATGCGAAGTCTGGCAGAAAAGGCAGATGATGTAGAAACTGCTCTGGTTGAGTGAGCTTTAATCTTATGTTGCAAAGGCATATTGGCAGCTGAATAGGCAAAGGTAATATAATCAGATAACCATTTAGACAGAGTTGTTTTAGCCACTGGCTTCCCCTTCCTGCAGTCTGAAAATGAAACAAAAAGCTGGTCTGATTTTCTGAAATCTTTTGTTCTATTCAAATAAAATCTGAGCTGTCTGTGAACATCAAGTTTGTGCAGCATGTACTCTAAATTATTGGAATGGTTGGGGAAGAAGACTGGTAAATCAATAACTTGGTTGAGATTGGTTTCAGTGCAAACTATGGGCAAGAATGAGGGATTTGTTCTAAGTGAGACTCAGCATGGAATATCAAATAGGGAGGCTTGATGTATAAAGCCTGTTGCTCTGACACTCTGCGAGCAGACGTAATAGCTACCAGAAAGATGGTCTTCCAAGACAAAAATTTGAGATCACAAGATGAAGCTGGTCAAATGGCGGAAGAATTATGCAGGAAAGCATAACATTTATATTCCATGGAGAATAGGGAGATTTCACAGGAGGCCTAATATGAAAAGTCCCTTTGAGAAAGGCTTTGGATAACTTGTGAGACACGATATTCAATCCTTATCCAAGATGAAAATTAGAAATAGCAGTCAATTGAACCCAGACTGTTGCTGCTGCAGCTCCTTTGTTAAAAATCATAGTCAAGAACTCTAAGATGGAAGCCATAGGGGCTTGGTAAGGATCAATATTATTTTTAGAGGCCCATATAGAAAATTTTTTCCATTTGCTAAGATATAGCTTCCTAGTAGAAGATTTATGAGAAGACAAAAGGATCTGTTTTGTTTCATTGGAGAGATTATGGAACCTGGCTATGATGGGAACTAGAGCAGCCAAGCTGTCAGCTTCATGGACTGCAGAGAGGGATGATGTTTCCCCGACAGGTGAGTCAGAAGGTCTGGAACTGGGTCCAGAATCCAAGGATCCTCCAAAAGCTGAAGTCGAAGGAAGGGGAACCAAATCTGATGAGGCCAATGAGGGGCTATTAGAATGATGGTCTTTCCAAGGGTTTTTGCTTTCTGTAGAACCTTGGGTATCAACAGGATTGGTGGAAATGCATATAGAAGACCCGGAGGCCAATCGTGTACAAGTGTGTCCCTTGGGGCTTCTCCCAGAGGGGGAATCAGGGCAAAGTAGCTTCTGCATTTCATGTTCATGTGACTGGCAAAAAGGTCGCAGCAAGGCTGGCCCCACCTGTGGAATATCCTGTCCGCTATTTCTTTCTTGAGGGACCACTTGTGAGGCAACAAGATTGCCCTGCTCAGTTTGTCTGCTATCATGTTGTATTTCCCCGGGATGTGCATTGCCAACAGAAAGCTCTGTGTGGAAACAGCCCACTGCCAAACTCTGAGAGCCTTGTGACAAAGTGGGTAAGACCTGGTTCCTCCTTGTTTGTTCAAGTACCAGACCACCGACATGTTTTCTGTCTGAATCACAATCGTACCCAGAGGAAGATAGTCCTGAAAGTACTGCAACGCCAAAAGTACTGCTCTCATCTCCAGGAAATTGATATGCAGATGTGTCTCTTGATCAGTCCATGTGCCTTGGGCAGTCTTTCCCTGAAAATGCCTCCCCCACCCTATTAAGGAAGTATCCGTGGTCACTTTGGCCACTGGAGAGGGTAGCACAAATGGGCATCCTATCGTGACATGAAGTGAGGTCAACCACCACTGAAGGTCCTTTTTGCAAGAATTTGTGAACATTATAGTGTGAGTCATGAGGAGCTCTTGGTAAGACCACTGAGTGAACAACAGCCACTGAAGTATCCGCATGTGCATACGAGCTAGTGGTATGGCTAGAAGTGCTGCTGCCATCATGCCTAATAATTTCAGAACTTCTGATGCTGGTGCTCTGTCTTTTGATATCAGAATGCTGACATGCTGACAAAGAAGAAAGACTCTTTCTATTGGAAGCCTTAGTTTTGTAGTGGTGGTGTCCAACTCTTCCCCGATAAAAACGATATGCTGCGCTGGAGACAAGGCAGACTTTTCTGAGTTGATTGTAATGCCCAGATGATTGCAGAGTGACAGAGTGGACTCCCTGGCCTGAATGAGTTGATGCCTGGTGGTGGCGGTAAGGAACCAATTGTCTAGGTATGGAAACACCTGGAATCCTAGACCTCTCAGGTGAGCTGTGACCACTGCCATGCATTTGGTGAACACTCTGGGGGCTGCAGTGAGACCAAAGGGCAGCACTTGAAACTGATAGTGATTGGCTCCCAGCCGAAAGCGCAGATGATCCCTGGATGGTTTGGCCATTTTTATGTGGTAGTACATATCCTTGAGATGTATCACACATCCAATTGTCTTTGTCTAAAAAGGGAAGTACAGACTGAAGCGTGACCATCCAAAACTTCTCTTTCTTTACGTATTGGTTCAACCTGCTGAGGTCCAATATGGGTCTCCAGTCCCCCATCTTTTTTGGAACCAAAAGGAATCTTGACTAAGTTCCAGATCCTGTCTGGTCTGCTGGGACTGGTTGGATGACTCTTTTTCTTAGCAACATTTGGACCTCTATTGTTGCCTGTTCCCTGCAACTGGGTGGAACATCCGGGATTTTACTTATGATTGGAGGGGGTGTGGCGAATGGAATGAAGTATCCTCTGGAAATGATACTTTGTACCCAGCTGTCTTTTGTTATTTTGAGCCAGGCGTCTGGATACAAAGATAAGTGACCCCTGACTGCCTCCAGAGCGGGACAGTCGGGCCTCCTCTCAGGAGCGCTGATAGGGCTTCACAGATAAGTGATCTCTGTCACCCTGGTGTTACGGAACCCCTCTGCCGCGAGGGCGGCATCTTCCATTTTTGCCCCCTCCTCTGCCTCTGGAGGGGGGGTTTACCATGTGTGTCCTGAAAGGCTTCTTGCGCTTTTCCCAACCACATTTTTCCTCCCCTTTGACCTTTAGGGTAGGGTCGGGTAGGGGTGGAAAAATGGACCCCGATGGCAGACAGAGTCTTTCCATCCTGTTCACACCTGGTTAAGGTTTCCTTCTCTTTAGGCCTGAAAAGGAATGAGCCATCAAAGGGAGTGTTCATGAAGGATGACTTGAAGGGCTCTATGAAAGAACACAAGTGCATCCAGGAATGTCTCCTAAGAGCAACTCCTGTACCCGCTGCCCTACTTGTTTTATCAGCTGCATAAGAGATGAGGTGCATGGATGATTTGACTATAGAATTGAGGGTAGCAAGCTGGGAAGCAACTTTGTCAGAAGCTCCTGCAACTACTGTACCCTGAAGAGTATCTCCTAGCTTCTCAAGGAGATCTCTCTGCAACCTGGTAAAATGGGTTAAATAGTTTAGCGAATGAAGAGCAAAGGTTGCTGAACTAAACATGCGCTTCCCATATCGATCCATAATCCTGGAGTCTCTGTTAGGAGGATGGATAGATGAGGAAGTCTCAGACACTTCCTTTTTGGTGGCTGCTGCCACCACCATGGCATCAATCGGAACATCTTTAGTTAAAAATGTTTTGTCAAGGGGGGCAGAAATTAATTTATTAGGCCTCCTAGGGGCAGGCTCCATAGTATCCAGAGACTTCCATGCCTTTCATGAGACCAGCTTTATCAGCTCATTGAAGGGTGAAGACACCCAAGAGGTGGAGGGCTGAGACCCGAAAGCCTTCAGGAGAACTGACTCATCCTCAGTAGGGCTTTTAGACTGCCAGTCACCCATCTGCCTAGGGATTTCAAGTACCTCAGCAAATGAGATATCCTCAGAGAGGGACCGTGGGGACCCTTCTGACTCATATAAGTCAGTAACTGATGTTAGAGAGTACTGCAAGGAGTCTAGATGTTTCCTCTTACACAATCTCTTCCTGGGAACCTCATCAGTGGGAGCTTCTGGTGAGGTCTCGGAAGAGCAGGGGCTACCTGAGGCTCTGGGTCTCTACGTTTGGTCAGGATGTGTAAGGAAGAAGCAGACACAGACACTTTAGGGGAGGAGAAAGACAGACCTGATGATGAGGATGTCCTAGGAGATGTAACTCTCCTCATGGCATCGAAAGCACCTCTGCTCTGATGTGAGGGAGCCGACAGATCCAAAGAAACCATTGACACCCCCGGCACTGGGACAGGGAGCTCTGAGCCTGAGGTAGGAGCCGAGTTCATCCGCGCCGAGGCCCCGAGAGGCAGAGTTGGAACCGACAAGTTGGTCCGACTGTCCTCCCTGGACCTGACCAGACAATGTCGGCTCCTAGAGTCCTCAATCGGCACCGAGGATGTCAGAGTGCACGGAGCCGAAGACACTGGAGCAGGCGTCAGCTCCAAGGGTTCCACTAACATCAGGTCTGACTCCACTGGCTCCAAAGGACCAGCATGTCTCAGAGAAGGAATAGTTTGAGTCGGTGCAAGGGTCTTCGGCTCCAAAGCCATTTGGATCGAAGCTGATAACATTTTAGCCTAGGCCAGTGCCAATAACAGCTTCTGCACCACACGATCCATGTCCAAATCTGACAGGCTGATAGAGGATCGAGAGGAGCGTACCGAAGGTGGTACCGACTGACGTAAAGGACTCTTAGGTGCTTCGGACACCAGTTCCAATACTGGGGACTGGCTCCGAAAAGGAAAAGACTGTCAGTTCCGATGGCAATGGAGCCGAAGTCGATGACTGTTTAGATTTCTTCGAGTCCGAAGTCTTTGAAGACTTTGAGGACTTGCTGGATCCATCCTGGTCACTCAAAGCTTCTTGAAACAAAGGCTTCAACAAGCCTCTGCCTATGAGTTTTCTCTTCCTTTCCTGCAGGACCCTTGAGGAGAAGGAATGACAAATGGAACAACTGTCTTGCAAATGCAGAGCTTCTAAACAGTAAGCACAATTTACGTGGCTGTCTGTTACAGACATTTTTTGGGCATTTCTTAAACCCAGACTTGGGGTGTTTGTCTTGGTCAGCCATAATAATGCAGGAAGAATGACTGTCACCAAGAAAAAATTCAACAGTAATATTCACGTAAGCCTAAATAAAGCAGGCTAAATCACACACACAGACAAGAATATATAATGTAATACAACTGACAGAAAAACTCTGTCTAAAGCACACAACAAGAATTCAAGCAGGCTATGCAATAAAATAAGATAGCTGCTGAGGAATACAACAAGCCTTATCTAATTTAACAATAAACTGTTCAGCAAACTCCAACAGTGATAAACTACCAAGCCTTATCTAAAAGTTCTAAGGCTAACATACACACATAGCAATACTATAACTAGAAAAAGGAAACTTGTGACAAAAGGTTACTAATAAACATACTGTGACACCAAGATGATTTTAAACTAGGCCAAACAAGGGCCAAACGTTTCAAAGTACACAAAGGGAAGGGATATAAATGTTTAAACACACACTAAAAGCTATAAGAGCTTTCTAAATCCTACTAATATATAAAAACTTTGAATAATATTGAAAATTCAACTCTACTGGCCCGAGCTAAAGCAGAACCTCTGATCCGTTGCAGTGGCAAACTAGATCTGAGGTAATCTCAGGTGCATCATGGGATAGGGACTTGGCCTCGAGCTATTTGAAGACCTCGAGCTTTGCAATTGGCTGTATCAGAGCCGAGGCATCGGCTCCGAACCCATCAGTAAAGAATGAATGGTGAGATTGAACAACTTCACATTAACATTTTAAGATTAACCACCCTTTTACTTTCCAATCACAGGACTACTATTCATAGCGCAAAGTGGCTACTTATTTCAGCAAGAGTAAGCTTCTTATTAAATACTTTGACTTTTAATCTACAAAGTTTTGTCCTTCCATGCAAACAAAATAAAAATAAATTGTTCTTTTGTTTTCTCAGAAACAATGGGGCTATTAAATTAATCAGAATATGTTTCCTTGGCAGAAATCTCTTTAAGAACAAGCCCAACCTCTAGGAACAAACTAACAAGATTAACATTTTTCTTAAGAAAGCCTACTTCAGAGACTATGATTAATATAGCTTATTAACTGCACTGTCATTAAGTTTGTAGGCTTTCACTTTAAGTGGACAAAGTTAAACAAGCTAATGGTTGTAAACCCTGAACTTCAATCCCCGAAAAAAAAATGACTGAAAAAAACACCTTTTTAAGTGCTTTTACGGTGATAGCAAGTCCTCCCAACCCCCAAACTTTTATATACCAACTCCATGGTCGCACCAACTCAAATAAGAGGAAATGACCTTCCAAAAAAGGGCATTGATGCCAGCACAACTTGCTGACACTGATTTCCTATACAGGAGCTCTGATCCTCAGCGGGTTGAATTTTGGGCAAGTGACACTCGAGAACTCAATCTTTGTCCACCTGTAGGTTACCCAATTTGTAGTCCACAACAATGTCTCTTGCTTATGGCTTGATTTTCCTATGTGCAGTTTTGTATCTCTCTTTACATGCTGCTATGTAAATATTTTGTATAACAGTTTATAGTCTCTGATAAGTATGGCATTCAGAAAAATGTTCAATAACTGAATGGGAATGTAGAACAGAACTATATAACAGTGAAATACAACCCTTTGTTTACTATTGAACTCTAGTAACATTTATATACTTTTAATATTAATAGTCATTACAGACCGAATTCTATACAGATCTGCTCTGAGTTACAGCACAATGGCACAAAAACTACAGAACCAACTGATATTGCCAACATCCTGGCAGATAGGTTCAGTGCTAACTTTACCACCTCTCACCCCCTAAAGGGCCCATATCTATGCAGGAAGAATGCAGAGTCCCTGTAATCACAACTACACAGGTAAAAGCAGCACTCTCTAAAGTCAAAAACACAGCATCCATGGGACTGGACAACATCCCAGGCTGTGTTTTACACGAACTTCAGAATGAACTGGCTTATAAGCCTAGCCATAACAATTCCCTGGCTATTTATTCCCACACTATTTAATTCCCTGGACCTATGTCTAGCAGGGTGACTGACATGATCCCTGGGGTGAATTTCCTTTCTCCCGTCCAGCCATTCCTTTTGAAGAGGGCCAAAGAGGTACTCTGCTTGACATGTATGGGCAGTCTATTTCAGAGTCTGGGGAGTATCTGGGTCAGGAACCTATCCCTCCAGCATGTTTTGTTTATTGTGATGACAAGGTTTAGATCCCCAGAGCGTGTGGCTTCCCACCTAAGCACCATGTTCAATCATAGCCTCACATCAAGCTTCGTGCCCACTGAATGGCGCACAGCAACAGTTATCCCACTCCACAAAGGGGGAGCCATCACTGATCCTGGGAACTATCACCCTATTAGCCTGACGAGCCTGGTATGCAAGGCCATAGAATGTATCAACATGGAATTCATAAACAAAGACATTGGTAACCTCCAATCTCTGGACCCCACCCAGTTCGGGTTTGTGAAAGGCAGATCATGCCTCCTGAACCTGATCGACTTCTTTGAGGCAGTCACCAAAGCAGTAGACTGGGGTAAGGTGGTTCACACAGCCTATCTTGACATTGTCAAGGCTTTCAACACCATCCCCCATTCTGGAATTATAGCTAAACTCACTAAACTAGGTATAAATCCCTATGTCACAAGAAGGGTTGCCAACTGGCTCACTGACAGAACCCACACTGTAAAAGTTGCAGACTCCAAATCTGACTTCAAACCAGTGACAAGTGGAGTATCACAGAGTTCAGTCCGGTGACCTCTCCTGTTTGGTATCTACTCTCTGAAGTACAGGCTAACACAGAAGACCTCTGGCTAATGAAGTTCGCAGATGACTGCAAACTAGGAGCTATAGTTGAGTCCCCAAATGATGTGGACATCCTACAGAAGGGCCTCACTGAGACAGATGCCTTGTGTCAGAGCCATGGCCTCAAGCTCAATGCCAAAAAGTGCATTGTTATCCCCTTTGATAAAAACTCTGTACCCATGAACTACCACATAGGAGGCAGTCTTCTTAATGCCAAATGTGTGATAAGAGACCTTGGGACCCAGGTGGACAGTAGTCTCTCCTTTGATAATCACATTGCCACAGTAGTCAGGAAATCCTTCTACATGGCACACTTCATCGCAAAAGGGTTCACATCCAGAAAAAAAGAGGTCATTGTCCCCCTCTACTCGACACTCATTAGACCCATTATAGAGTACAACGCCCCTTTTGGAATGTACCTCACAAGACATCTGCAGCAGCTGGAAAGGCCACAGAAGTACCTCACAAAGAGGATTACTGGCCTCAAACAGATGCCCTACACTGACCGTCTCAAAAAACTTCAGCATTACTCTGTAGCATATCGCCTGCTCCGAGGTGATCTCTGCCTAACATATAAAGCTATGTCAAACCCAGAACTGTTGGACATGCTACACCTAAAGAAATAACAATCCCTCCGAGCTACACACTCTAGGGACCTAAACCTTGTTACCACAATAAACAGGACATGCTGGAGGGATAGATTCCTGTCCCAGAGACTTCCCGTACTCTGGGAAAAGCTACCCATCTATGTCAAGCAAAGTTCCTCATTAACACTCTTCAAGAAAAATCTTGATTAGTGGATGGGAAATAGGAAATACACCCCGGGGATCACTTCTGTGGCTCTGCTCAACAGGGGCACAGGAAATTAACTTTCTCGGGTTGGCGTAAGCCAGGGAACTTTGTTGGCTAGGCTTACTTAGGCCCTTGGGCCGATAGCCTAGTAACTACCTATGAACAAACTATGTGCAGCACAGCTACATTTTATACTCTGTCCATAATTGCTTCCAGGAATAAAGTTCTCTTTCTATGAATACTGTTAATAACTAAGCAAATTTTAATATGAAATGTCATAGCAGGATGAACAAAAATGTAGTGCTAGATTTATGCAACATTTTGAAATACCTGAATATGACTTATAAACATGCACATTCTTGGCTTCTGGTGAGCATTTAGCTGACCTTGGGTAGTTCTGTTTCAGATAAACATCTGTTAATTAGATACGCATTTATTTTTTACTGTTCTGAATTTATACCATAGTCTTTTGTTTTCTGTTATACTGTTATATACACTGTAGGTAAACAAGTACATGATACCATCAGTAAATGTGACATCATTTTATCTTTCACTGCTTTGTTTTATCTACTATAGTGATAGTGAGATGCATGCCTTCATGACACAATACTGTCAGCATGGTTTGTCTTATCTTAAGCTTCTCACAGCGGCTAATGAACACATACTGAAAGTACTGGCAAACCAAAGCAGTAAATTCCTTAACTGTTTTACTGGCATGCACACAAACATTTACAATCAAGAATATACACACTGTTATAAAGAACAAGAATACAACAAAACTCTAAATATCACATTAAGAATTGTAAACTTTTTCACGTTATGCTGATCTTTCAGCCTACAGCATGTAGCCTATAACAAAACTTTATGCATAACTTTAAAATAATTGGTGACAAGACAAACTTATATTAGTGACAAAGATATACTTGCATCTGTTTTAAACTTGTATACCATTGCTATGCCCCTGGAAACACAGCGATGCTCACCTTTATAAAGTTTTATTTTATAATTGTACTTTAGAAGTCTTGCCAGTAATTTCTGATTTCTGAATAACACTTCTGGCTCCTTGACTTAACACATTTTCCTATGTAATTATCTATGCACATTTCGTAACTAACCTAGTATTTCAAACTGCAGGGAGTCTCCCCGCTATAAACACACTCATACTTGGACACATACACATATATTTAGACTACGTTTACACAAGAAAAACAAGGGTACTGTGTTACAGCCAAGACATGCGAGATATGCATATGCTTTTCAGCATTATTTTGGCGAAAAGGTAGAAATTTTGAAAGGCAGTAGGGTTGCACTGACAAATACAAAAGCATTAGCATTGCAGTTTCAGTTTTTTTCAAAATGTCGGAACCATTAAATCTGCATTTAAAACTCAGGAAATTTTAACTTGCATACTGCATAAATCACACCTTATTTATATCTGGACTCTGTACAGTGAGGATATCCATACTGCTACTTCTAATGTAACAGAATTCATACATACATACTGTACATTTACATATTAATCTGAACATTGGTTGACTGAATCTGATAGCTAAGACCTTTTAGGATATACTTGCCTTTAATCAAGCCTCACCTTACAATATGTAATATCACCTGCTTTTTTTTTTTTTTTGCTATTTTTTTATTATTTTTTTTATTTTTATTTAAATTTCTCTCAGTTAAAGCAAAACATGTTATTTACTCAGGAAGAGCAATTAAACTATACCACGACCCCACTAAAAGTACACTCCTCCATGCTTCAAAGAAAATTGTCTTTTTTACCTTACTGGAGTGTCCTGTTAGTATCTGCTTCTTCGGAGTCCTCTCATGTGGCATCAAGCAGGGGCGGCTTGTGCCATCGGACTGCCAGACTGCAGCCCCCTCAGCAAGAAAAAAGAAAAAAGTACTTTTTAGTTATTTAATTTTTACTGTCTTTCACTCTTTAGTGAGTCTTTCTCATTCTCTTATCAGCCGGCTGACTCGTCTGTGAGTACGAGCATGTGCACTTTCGAATTCCAGGTTGCAGCGGTTTTAAAAAAATTTTTTTTTCTCTTTCTCTTAGAGATCCACTGCAGCGCTGCAGTCCGGATAGCGAATTAAGGCATCAGTGTGATGCCCAGCAGTCTATACGGTTTGGAACCGCATAGAATTGGAAGGGGTTCGGACTGCCACGTCCCCAGGCACGTACATGACATGGATGGGCTAAATGGTTGCTGATTGGTTGTCGCTCTCTTCCCGGGCTTTATGTGCTGGGAAAAGAGCAAGAAGCAAACAGTTGCAGCCAGTTTCAGTTGTGGACTTGTGGTGGATTATTGGATTTTATTTGCTTGGCAGCCTAATTTCAGCAGCTGAAAAAGAAGTAGTTTCTTTTCTTCTTGGTGGTACGTATGTATGTGTATCAGTACAATTATATTATATATATTTGGCAAACAAAACAAACAAGTTGTGTACTGATCTACAGAATACTTTGGAGGCTTAAGATGAAGGATCACCTTCAAGAAGTATTTTACAACAATTCGAGAAATGTATATATTGACATACAAGCAGAGTCTGTATATGGTGTGCTTTTCTTTGGTTGGGTATGAACTAAAAGAAGTTGCAAATGGGGTGCACTTCCGTGAGTTAAAAATTGTTGTTTGTAGTTTACCAAGGAGAATAATTGCCAGAACATTTTCTATTATTGCAGTGGTAGTGTTTGAAACTTTGCAGCTTTTCATTTTTCTTCATCATGACTATGATTGTAGAGTTGGTATATATAAAGTAAGTAAGTAACTGTGTTGGTAAGGTCCAGGGAGCTTCCTCTCTCAAAAAACTTTTCTTTTGAGATCCAGTTGAATTTTAACTGTTTCATTTCACATGATTGACGATCATCTGTGTCAGACAAATGGAGCTGATCCTTGCAGGCAAACATAGTTTACTGTTAACAGAGGCCAAGGCAATCCTTAAATAGGCATGGTTTTCTAGTGGTAGGTCGCTGAATTTCTGTAGAAAGCATAACACCAAATCAAGAAAAAAAAAAGGATGTCTTTGTTTGTGGTACTATTCTGAAATCTTCCAATGTTCAGAATTTTGAGGTCTGGACATAGCACATTGCCTTTTTACTAAGTTAAGAGGGCACTCTGGAGAAGTTATGTTATTGTGTGAAGCACCAATGTTTGTGTTAGAAAACTTAACCAAGGCTAGTCTGTTCAAAAACACCCATGTGAATGAGTGACACCCTTTTTATTTTCATGTTTAATGGCATCCTTTAAATAAGAGGAGTTTCTAGAAATACATAACAATGACACTGGCTCCAGCTGACTGAATTGTATCGTTTGCAGTTTCTTGGATCTGGCATGTAACAGAGTAAAGAAGCTGACAATATAGGCAAATGATAAACAGGTCAGCAGACCCACTTTTGGCATAATTAAGGCATTCTTGTCATGTTAACACATATATGAGATTGCATTTGTCTCTGCTTAGAATGGGAATTCAGTTAGACTTCTAAAGATCCTCATGGATAAATAGTCTAGTAAGTACCTATGAAAGAGATTATTGAGTTAGATTTGTTTATATTCCTTCTCTGATATGATCGTAGCTAGTTTGCAGATGATATAGGAATGAGTACCTTCTACCTTGCTAATATAGCACATCACTGTGGTGTGTATTTCTGACATCTGCAAAGCTGCAGACATGATAACTGAACTGAAGGTCATGAGGCTAGATACATAGTCAGCTTCTCCTTGAGGCTGATGGGATTTTCCTCCAGGGCTTGTACTTTGGGATTCTGTATCTGGGCTCCCTCAATATAATCAAAGGAGTTGTAGTGATATTCATATGTAGAAATGGAGTCGCAAAGAAAGAGCCTGATCTATGGTAATCTCCTTTTGGCACAACTTTATCTTTTTTCATGATAGCTGGCATTAGTGGTAGAATATGATTAGCAGTCTGGGCACTCTGATGCTAAATGTTGTGCAAGTATCAATATTGTTTTATTGCACTTTTGTGATGAGAGCTTTCAGCATTGTGAAATATATGTGGTGTAAATGAATGTAAAGTCTTAAGAAAAGTCCTCCCTATCAATTGTCTGACTCCTTGTCCATGACAGAGTAGTACTGTAAAATGTATTGACAGAAGTTTACTTTTTTTCCATATATGGATGAGGGGATGTGAAGCATAAGGTATGGTAGTTAATACTGTTTTAGTTTCAAATAGCATATAAATTCCTAACTTGAAAATATTTCTTGACGTGACCCATGTTCCTCACAACTGGCATAGATGCACATATGGTAAAACAGAATTGTACAAATGCATTAGTCATTATATATCACACTGTAAGTGGTAAAATGTGAATAGCTAAGCTAACCTGTTTACAGTGATTAAAGTCTTCTGTTTCCCATATATCTGGAGAAGCCCTCCGCATCCACTTTACTTGTGTGCTAACCCTAAATATGCCTGCTGATGATCCTAATCCCAGTGCTGTGTACAGTGTGTTATGAAAACCCTTTCATTAACAGTACCGCAGTTCAGGCAAAGTATGTGTACAATACATGCTGTTAAGTTTGTGTTTGTTTGCAATGATCAGAAAAGGAAAGCATTTGCTTTTATTTTTCAATTGTTGTAGGTCTGAATTTTTTTGTTTTTTATCTCTGTTAATATTGGTGTTTATTTTTCAGTTGTGTGTGGTTTATTCAATGATTAGAAAATATCGACATTAACAGATATAGTCGTACATGTGCACACTATAATACATTTTGTCAGCTTTATTATTGCAGTTAATCGCCTATTGTTGACATACACATCCCTGTTTACAGTAGAAAGTTGCTCCAGGGTCTAAACATTCTTTCGTAAAACAAAATAAAAAGCGATGCAGTTATGTAGCTTACTTAGTATGCATTCTGTTACTTAACTGAAAGTGGTTCAGTACCATGCTGAAGCAGAACTGCTGAAGCATAAGTTACTGTTTAATTTTTGATTGTGTAACACAGCAAACATTTGCAGTGTAGTTGTACATAGACTTTATACCTCTGTCTAGTTCCCACTCTTCATTTATTCATTATATTTATGGGGAAAGTCAGTAGTGCAAGGCTGAGGAGGTAAACCACTAGATCCCCTTACAGATGTTATTGCTTCATTCTGATAGGGTCTGTATTAGAACATCGAAGTTTCAAAACTTTGAATGTTCTAATATCGACCCCTATTCAGCGAAAGCTGAAAACATCAAACATACAGAACAGCAAATTTTTTCCTAGGAAAAAAATTTGCTGTTCCAAAACACATACACACAACAGAAGCACACCAAACAAACAGCAATCCACACACATACACCTAAAATCTTACACCTAACCCTACACTAAACTATACACACACCACTAACTATCCACTTACCTTAACCCAAACCTTAACCCTAAGGTCCATCACTATCGCACACTCACCTAACCCACGCCCTAACCCTAACTAACCTACCCCGCCCTAACCCTCACATCCACACAATCGCACACTTACCTGACCCACGCCCTAACCCTAACTCACCTAACCCACCCTAACCCTCACGTCCACACAATTGCACACATACCTAACCCACGCCCTAACCCTCACGTCCACACAATCGCACACATACCTAACCCGCACTCTAACTAACCTAACCTGCACTCAATCGCACACTTATCTGAACCCGACCCATTAACTTTCCACCACAGTGCTGAAAATACCAAAGCAACAGAAACGGACAACCAAATTCGTTCCCTAGGAAAGAATTTGGTTTTCTGTTGCTTCGATATTTTCAACTTTCGCTGAATAGAGGTCGATATTAGAAAATTCAAAGTTTTGAAACTTCGATGTTTTAATATAGACCCTTGTGATAGCAGTAATGTATGTATTCTTTGCACAAATAGAAAAGTGAGCGTGTAAGTAATATTTTAGCTTAACTTTAATTTATATCTCTGCATGTGTCAATTAAACTTTTTTTTATATTACCAAATTACCAGAATGCTTTTTAAAATTAGACTTTACTTCTTCACCATTTGCTTGTGTTCCTGCTCCAATTTTGATATAACCCTTTAGTCTCATAGGTTCATAGGTGTGTGTGTACTAGGCTAACAACCACTAAGGCTCTTGTAGCCTAGCCATGCAACTTAATGTGACCCACAAATTTTTATTTTGATATAAGGGTAATTTATTGACTGCTTGTCCATCAGAGACAAAGGTATCAGACCAGGAGTGAATTTCCGATCATCCCTCCAAAGTTGTGCTTAAATAGAGTTGGTAGAATTTTGTTTGAAGTGGAGGGCGAGCTTGTTTCAGAGAATGGAAATTCTTTGAGAAACATATCTGCCCATCCAACATGTCCTATTTGTGATGCAAGCAAAATGTAGGTCTTTTAATGTAGTTCTGATGCTTTTTGCAGATGTACAAAAGGTTCATCAAAACAGGGTCCAGGGTTGCCTTGCAAACCAGGCAAGTATCACCTGTCAGAGGTCTGTATGATACTGAGTAAAGAAATAAGCCTTGGGGTGATCAGCATTGGATATTATGTTTACTCCCTCTATTCTTTTTGTAAGGAACCTTTATAGACTTTCCAGTTGCTGCATGCGTCTGGTCAGATAAATATCAAAGGGGGCCTTATGCTCTATGATGGGTTTGATTAGGGCCGAGTACAGCAGTGCAATGACCGCTCTGGACTTAGATCCCATGCACTTACTTATATGTTGAGCAACATAGAACTACCTTGGACACATTGGTTGAAGGCTACATTACTATCCTCATGAGTTCCCAGATCCCTGACTAATGGATCAACTTTTATTGATGACATAGTTACTCAGGGTGGCTGACTTCCCAAAAGATACTATAATGCATTTCTTGGTATTGAGTTCATAGGTTCATAGTTCATAGCTTTGGCACCAAGTGTTTGTTTGTGTTAAGACCTTACTGAAGGGTGTTCTCAGTTTGCAATCAGCTGCAAACTTGGCTAGCTAGGTGCCTCTGACACTGACTTTGACATTCGAGAAGTAAATGTAAAAGCGGAGTTGGTCCAGCACAGAGCCTTGAAGGACTGCACTAGTGACCAGTCTCTTTGTTGGGGTGACCTCACTGATCCTAACCTCTTGGGCCTTATCCATAAGTCATGTAGCTATTCAACATGTTTTCAAGGTGTTTACATTTATTTCTGCAAGTTTTCTGACAGTGCCTTTGTGTGGTACTGTATCAAATGCATTAACCAGATCTAGGTAGACCGTATGCACTGTTTTCCCCTCATCCATTGCCTTAGTGACCTTACCAAAGACGTCCAGCAGTTTCAGTAAGCAGGACCTTTCTCTGACAAGCCAGGCTGATATACATCCAGTGTCTGTCTTGATAATTCTTTCCATGGCTTTGCAAATAAGACTAGTCAGACTAACAGGTCTGTAGTTTCCAAGATCTGTTAAAGGTCCCCCCTTATAAAGGGGGACGACCATCACAGTCCTCCATTCTCATGGCACAAAGCCTGTTTTAATACTATAGTTAAATAGTGACTCCAGGGGTCCTGATAAGTCATATTTTATACTGTTCAGGAGGTGTCCCAGGATGTTTTTGGGGCCCACGTAGGCTGTGTTCTTAGTTATAGTGAGCGCAACCAGCACATGCTCCCTAGTTGTAGTTGAAGAGGTTATGTTTGAGGGTATTTCTTGTGAATGGTTGAGGTGAGTGGGAAGAAAAGTTGGAACTGATGATTGTCTTTCAACTGGTAGGCTATCTTAATATCAAAGTTGGCTTTGTTTGATCTAATTAGTCCTCTTAGTTGCCTATTAAGTTCAGTGAGATTTAGAAAGGCATATTTTCCTTTATCTATGTCTATGTTTTGTGTCTTTGTGCATAGTGTGTACAGATTTTCACATCACATTTTTGGTCCATTTTTCATAAAATTGTGGTTTTCTGGCAAATTAGTGCAAATCATTAAAGACTGAAGTTAGAAAGTAATGGCAGACATTTAGGTTTCAGACTTCATACCCTTCAAAAATTCATACTAATGCAAGACCTACTACTATTCTATTATCTTTCTAAGTTTATAAGAGCAATATTTAAAAATGTCTTTATTTTTGGCCCTGTGTCCCACTTCTATCTATGGCTTTGTCCAGATTTCTTGCTCTGAGGTTGACCGGTATGAGTGTCAGAGCCATCACTGCCAGCCAGAGACATTTCAAACTGTGACCTACTTGTTGCACTCCACTCCCCATTCCAGTGGCTCTGGATGTGTCCAAGCAAGGCAAGGAGCAGTTATGCAGCATAAGTGTGCAGAGTATTCCCCCATCCAAGGTAGACCACAAGTATGACCGTGGCTTTTCATCTGTCCTTGATTTTGCAGAATGTTCTAGTTTTCTGTCATATGTTTATACTGTTGATTTATGCTTCTTATTATTCAGAAAATGCATGCTGTGTCAGTGCCCTGTTGCTCTGTATTAAAGTAGCAATGCTTTAATGACCATCAGGTAAGCTTGTCGGAGATTGTAAGATGCAAGTAAGCTTTAATAAGCATACTGTTAAAGAATTACCAACTTTGAAAGCCTTTTCATTGTTGCCATGCAGAGAATATTTACATAACTAGATAATGAATAAGCCTTAGGTATTGAAATGCATATGACAGTATTTGTAATAAAGAACAGGATTATAGTATTTTCAGAAGCTCATTACATTTGTTGGAGACTTGCAGTTATCTTTGCAGGCTTTACCCGTAACCGTAAACTAAACAGAATGCCAATCTATCATGTGTGGTCCATAACTTGTGCAGTAATCCTTTAAGCAATTTATCTTGAGCTTGTTTCTTGTTCGCTGTTCATTTTTTACTTTGATCATGTGTTCTCCATGAAACAAGTAGATAGTTGTTGTCAGGCAGCAGGTCTTTTTTGGATATGAAACATTTTTACAAGTGGGGGTATCACAGAGATTGCTACTTTCAGCATGTTACTTGGTAATTTTATACAGCTGAATATAAATTATAATTAGAAGTGCAGTACAAGGAGAAGTGGTTTGAGCTGAGTGCTGCTTGTTTTTTTATACTTGATTTTGACTGGCATTCCAGTAATGTATTTAAAAAGCAATTTATTTTTTCATGCCTCACAACCTTTGTGCTTCCATCTAGATATTAAGTAAGTTGCCATGTAGCCAATGCATTGAAATATTTTTTTCTTCTACACTTCATTTTGTCTTGATTGGACTCTCGTAATGATGGTTTGGCACCCAGGGCAGCGTATTTAATTACATTTCCAGTTGTTGTGGTTTTGAGCATAGCTCCACCCCTTTCTAATTGGCCACACCCCTTCCCCTGGCCCCACCCATTTAGCTGTCTCTTGCAGCCCCCCTTTAATTTGAAGTTTCCAGCCGCCACTGGCATCAAGTACTGTCATGGAAGCAATAATGTTAAAAACATTCTCTGACATCAAAAGAAAACCAGATGGCATTTTATTTCTCTAATTGTCAGCATCACTTTTATCTACTGTATTTCTTATACCAGCCTTTAAAATTCATTTATTTAGATAATACTTTTTGCACAAAGGGGACCATCATTTCAGAATTGTCAGGCTATCAGTTTCAAAGAACATTTAGCTAGCAGTCTGACCTTTTGACATTATACTGCCAAATGTTACAGGTTCGGCTTATGTTATTTTAAGATTTTGTCATTATTTCAAACATGTCACTTAATTTTAATGTAATACTCATATTTTTTTCTAAGAAAAGGTTACTTTTTTGCATCAGATGTTTTTGCTCTAATAGTACCTTTTCTTGAAACTTGTAGTATCATAAATGAATGAACACCTACTAGGCTGTCTGCTATGTGAAGTAGACACACACACAAATAATATGACTACGGCTGCCATAAAGAATTCAGTCTGAAATTACAAAACTTTAAGCAATATTGAGCTCACAATAAAATCTTTGATAAACTAGCTGTACCAACTTACCATGTTACACATAGGACATGCAACTCTATCCACCCCAGTGAATTATAAAATTACTTTTTAAGTAATGATGGGATTTGAAAACAAATTTCTAATACACTTTAAAATTTCAGCCACTTTGGTCTATGAGAAGCATTTTTGGTAAAAATTATTTTTCACCCACATTCTGGACTCCATTAACAGCTACCCTAATTTATTCTAGTTCAGTCATAATTACAACAATGATAATAAATAAAGCTCTTATTGCTTTCATTAAAGGGCTAGAGTTGACAAGTTCTTTGGTCAGCTTACAGAATTCCAGCTCCCATCAGTTTCATTTTCTCCCTTTGTATCCAAAAGGCTCATAGCAATGGAGCTACCACTGAAATTCCCCAGGGACTCCCAACTCAAGAAGTATATTCCTTTCAGCAGTGTTGTGTTTCTAAGAAAACCAGAGGCATGTAGAATTAATCTGCATTATTCTTCATCTTCAGTTCATATTACCACCATTAACATCAATATAACTGTCAAAATAAGAATGTAAAACATGAATAATATGATAATTCAGTCATCCAAGAATAACATTCAGCCATGTTTTGGAAAGTCTGCCATAGTAAACCATGCCAGGGTTAGATAAATAAACCATTAAAGAGGGCAAATCATTTTAATTTTCCTTTGTTGACTGGATTAGTTCTACTAAGCTAGTAGCTCAGGAGAGACCCAAGGTGGTATTTATACTATTAGCAGAAATTTGGCCAGCACATCGGGGAACTTCCCAGCTCTTCACCATTGTACGTAGGACCTACTTTGGAGGAGCACTTCCTGTTTCCATTCCAGGCACAGAGCTGGCCCAGAGAAATCGGGAGGAAGATGGAGAGAGAAGGTGATGATGAAGTGGTGGAAGAAATGAAGAAGAAAGCAAATACTGAGACAGGAGAATGTGTGCAGGATTCTGAAGAAATGTTTCATAAAAGCCTGTTTCATGGAGATGAGTCAGCAAATGGTGGATGTATAACTATAACCCTCCAGCTGGGATGGTTGTGGGATGATTTACTTAAAGAAATGACGGTGCACAGTGATCCAGAAAATGAAGATGTTTCCTGGGGGGGGATATTATGGAGTAAATGCAAAAGGGGGATACAGAGACAATCCTGAAGAATAGTGGTGAGATGGAAAAGAAAACATATGCAAAGAAAGTAAAGGATGGCAAAAGTGAAGAAGCAGAAAAGAAGGCAGAAGAAAATGAAAACCAGAAGTATATGGTAAGATTTCAAAGTAAAGAAGACAAAGAAATGAACAGGTATGAAGTGTGGGATAATTTTATAGTTCCTTTGAGTGTAAAAGCACATGAGGTAAGAGCATTTATTGTTATTAACAGAGACATTTTGTGACATTATATTTGAGACTGCTTTTTCAATGGAAACTTTTCTTGGAGAATATGACAAATAAGGACTGTAACCAATATAATCTTTATGTGATAAAGGCATTTAACAGGGAAAAAAAAGATTTGTGTATAATTTCAAACAGGGGTAGAAAAAAGGACTGTAACCAATAGAATTTTTATGTTATAAAGGCATTTAACAGGGGAAAAAAGATTTGTGTATAATTTCAAACAGGAGTAGAAAGAGAGACTTTTAAAGGGCATTTGAAAGCTTTATGTAAAGAAGTACTGGACATTGCAAAAGTTTATGACAAAAGGGGTTTATGGGCTGGTGGCTGGAATTGTAAAATTGTGTTAAAAATAGAAAGAGAAAAAGTATACATATACCAAGCATGATAAATGTAGAGTGGAATAAGGGTATTGTAAAATACTGGAGATAACCAAAAACATTTTTTGTGGGAAAAAAGATCATGTGATAAATAATTGTTATATCTGTGGGGAAAATGGGACATGATGCAAAAATGTAAATTGAAATATTATAAATGTAACAAAATGTATGGATGGAGTGCAAAAATAAAAATAAGAGCAAGGAAAAAACAAAAAGAAAGAGAAGAAAATGAATAAAGATAAGAAATTTTAGAAGCAGTAGAAACTGAAGAAAAATTAGATGAGAAAAAAAATAAAGAGGACATAAAAGAAGGTTTTGAAATAAGTGATAAAGAAGACAAACTGTGAGGTAGTGAAAGAGAAAAAAGAATTATATTGGTAAAAGAATAAAAGACAGAAACAAATTAAAGGGATAAGTACAAAAAAAAAAGAAAGGAAATGGATGAAGACGAATATATGCATCTAATGATGGGGGCTTGGTATAATGGTTAAGATGCTTAACTCTCAAGCACAAGGTACAGTGTTTGATTCTCATCTTAAGAAAGGAAATGTGGTAGGCTTAAAATTGCCTGTTAAGAAAGCTGGCCTAGTAATTAGCTATGACCTTTTAAAACCATAAATCAAAGGCAAAATTAAAATTTTAGAGAGCTTTCCATAAATGTGAATAGTTTTAAGAATATCCAAAACAAAAAGAGCAACCAGTGAAAAGGCAAAACTGTATCAAGAAAGAAGAAAACTGGTAGGCAGAGAGACGTAAAACAAAGTCAATTTAATAAAACACAGATAATAAACATGGAATAAAACTTTAAAAAACAAGGATGAGCGCTTTCATACCTTTTAGGTACTTCATCAGATCCAACTAAAACACATATAACAAGCAGCATTTATAATTCACTGTCTTAGATCATGTGACCTCAATACTGGCTTAATTGGAATAACATCATTTAACCCCTTCCCATCAGTAGCTCGGAATATATGCAGCCATTTGATTTCAACACATTCTGTTTGTATCTTTACATTGCCCCCTCTAGGTCCTGGCACATAAATCTCTAGAACCATAAATTTAAACCAGAGATTGCATCCTGCAGCTTTTACATGTTTTGACAATGCATTCCTCTCATCACTTATATTTATACTATAGAGATGCTCTCTGATCCTGTCTCTTAGGGACCAGTTGGTTTTTGCCAACATAGAAACATTTGCAAACCTCACAAGAGGCACAATAAACCACATTTTGGCTACCACAATCAGCATAAAGTTTGACAAACACTCACCCTGTGTCTGGATGTATAAACTGATCATCAGTATTAATGTATTTACATACATTGCAGTGACGACATGGGTATGTGCCTATTCTCTCACTCACAACTTTCCTATCCTGCTTGGTCAAAGATTTATAACACAGCATCTTCTTAATAGATGGGTGATTCTTAAAGCAGAAGGAAGGGAAGACACCTAGCAACCCCCTACATTTTTCATCTGAGGCTAAAACCTTCCAATGTCTTCTAACTATTTCACAGACATCGGGCAGATGCTGGAAGTCATAAAACAATTACATTCCTGGATATTTCAAGACTGGTAATTATTTCACCCTAAAGACAATAGAGAAAGCTCCCTAGTTTTAGACATTGTCTCTCCTTGCTGCAGTGAAACTGAAAGATACCCTCTTTTATGGCATAGCCATGAAGTAATTTAATTTCAGTTATTTTTCTGAAGTTAACCTCCTGTATTCCAGTTTCCACTGTTAAAATATATACATTTAAACAATAGTGCATGCACATTTCTGTTCTATTCCAGTAGGGCACAGTGGTTACATTTCAAACAACACTTTGCAAAAACCTTTTCAACACACACTTCTGTACCAGCAGCTTGATGTACACATGATATGCAGTTCTAATACATTTGTAACACAAACATTTATATAAATCATGTTGATATTCACAAATGACATATAATTATTTACAAAATTCCAGATAATTGTACCGGCAGTATCTCTCTTTGTCACAGTAATAATGAAAGAATATAATATAAGTGAGAAAGTTAGGAAATTATGTATGTCAGTGAATAGTAAGAATCAAGTAAAAATACTTGTAAATGGCTGGTAAAGTCAAGAGGTACACATGAAGAGTGGTGTAAGACAAGAATGTCCAATGAGCTGTATACTCTTTGCATTATTTATGAATGTGATAGTATGTGAAATAAATTACAAAATGAAGGAGGTGGGGTACATAACACCTGAAGGGTTAAGAATTCCAGTTCTGTTAACACATGCAGATGACATTATAATAATTGCAAAAAACAAAATGTGGATAAAAGTAATATTTTGCACAAATGAGTGTCTAGAGATGATAGGTTGGCTTTAAACAAAGAGAAAAAGTAAAGGTTTAGGTGATGTAAGGATGGGGGTATGTATTTTACAATTAATGACATTTCTATGTTAGGTTTAAAATTTGGGATTAAAGATGTAAGTGGAATTCAGATGGAAAAACAATGGAAGAAACAAAACAAACCTGTCTTTTCTGGAGAACATGTAAATTATCATTCAGAAAAATGCTTACTTGATAAAGTCAATACTTATGAAAAAAATAGCATATTTAGTAAGTGCATTTATTTTGCCAACCATATTTGAAAAGGAATTTTTGCAGATATTTTTTCATTTATATGGGGTTTTAAATAAACCCAGTAAAAAGTGATGTTTTGTTTCTAAATAAAGAAGAAGGAGGTTTAGGGTTAATTAACCCAGTGGTAAAACCTGTTCCATTACATTTCTACAAAGTGTTAATGTGAATAAATGAAAAAAAAGATGAGGGTTTAGCAGTAAAATTGTATAAATATAAGTATGATAAGTTTTGGGATATGGTAAAGAGTAAATGAAAAAAGCATATATAAATGATAAAAATAAAAAGTTACCAAAAAATATTTTTGAGGAAAATAAAAATTGATGATATACAAAAAGATAGAAAGGTATGGTATAAGAATGTAATGATAAAATGGGTCTATATCAAAAGCTTGAATGGTTAAAAGAGCAAACGTTCTTTGATCGAGCTATAAATATCAAACGGATTAAATAGTGAAGACACGGAACAGCGATTTTTTTCCCCAGGGGAAAAAATCACTGGGCTGTTTTCAGGAGTTTGCTATTTCCTCCAATGTGGTGTGATCTCGAAGTTGGTATATTTAAGTACGGTGCGTGTGGGGGGCACAGCCCCTCACTTTATGCTGTGTTTGCATTTTTTTTTTTTTTTTGTGGAGCAGCGACAATCTCTGTTCCGTGTCTTCGCTATTTAGTACGTTTGATATTTACAGCTCGACCAAACAGCGTTCGCTCTTTTTAGCTTTCAAGCTTGTAATATAGACCCAATAAAACATTACTATGTAAAACCATGGGAAAATCTAACAGATAAAACAAATTAAAGCTATAAAAATAAGAGGCAAATGGTGTAATCTGAAAGCAGATTGTCAAGATTTTTTGTGGAGACTGGTAATAGATAAATGGTCAGTAAAAGGAATTATGCCATATAAGAAGAAAAGTGATAGAATATGTTTACATTGTCATGAAGAAGAAACTACTGAACATATTTTTTTGAAATGTAAAAGAGTAAAAAGGTTATGGGGAAAAATATGTAAGTAATTAAGTTTTTTTATGATATAAAAGAAATGGATAAAATAAATGTGGATACGATTAAATATGAATACTATAAGAACAGAAGTAAAGAATATGTTAAAACAATAGATAAAAAGTTATTTTATGTTATATGAGTTATATGGAATGAAAGAATAAATGAAATTATGTTTAATGGTAAATGGATTTTAGCAACAATATTAAGTAAAATCAGATGGTGGTTATGGAAAAAGGAGTGGGTGTCTAACAAGGATGAAAATTAGTATGATCACGTCAACAGATTTGTATATATTTGTAAATATTTTGTAAATACGAGTATTTTTATATAAATAAAAGACCCCTACTCTTTTCAATAGGTGCTGTGGGATCTTTTACATCCACCTGAGCTACCACCAATTCAAGGAGATAGGACCACAGTTTAATACACAACACTGTCACAGCAAGCTGCCAAAGTCTGAAATCCAAACTGTGTTGTTTGTTTTTTATCAGTTTGGTGTGTCTATTTTACCTCAGTTTAACATCTCGTCTGAAAGACAGCAGACTCAGGAGAGCAGCACCCTTATTTTGCTGCACTTCACTGTCTATCTGGTGGGGGAACAGAACTCACAGTCTTCTACACCAAAGGCAAGTGTGATACCTGTTGTGCCACTGATGCTGTAATATGAATTAGCTCTGTGGTGCAGAAGAATAAATTCATGACCATGACCCAGATGAAATGGGATTGGCTAGCAGCCCTGGCACAAGAGGAGCTCTCAAGGCATGCTGGAAGTGAGTGACCAATGCTAGTTCATTCATCCTGTGGCAACAAAACAGTTCAGTCCACTATGTCAGCAACTACTGCAGAAAAGCCATATGGCATGCAACATATATTCAATCAAGCCACATTTGTATGGTAGCTTTCATTAAGCACATGTAGGAGGCTTGGAGAACACATGCATACAAGGGATGGTGCAGCAGGCCTTTTCTTATGTAAGTTCACACAACAGTCAGTGAGGTGGAAATAGATCCAAAAAAATGAAAACAATCCATCACAATCATCATCTTTCAACTCCATAACACCTCCATAATCAATGTCACCTACCTGCAGCCGAACTGCACACAGTATGGCAAATCTCAGCCTCCTCATCACTTGCAACACACTGTACATTTGAATTCATAACCAAAGAATGATGATAAAAATAGCTTTTTTGTACTTTGCCCACACACAGAGATGTGTCTTGTAGATGTTTGTAGCCTTCTACTTTTCATACAGGTACTTCATTTTATTTTGCACAGTCTGCAAATAGAGAATGCTGGATACCATTTCCAGGCAAAGAAATTCCATAATGATGATCTTGCTCCTCCAATTTGCTTATTGGCATAGCCAGCTTTGTACCAGTGAACCATGCGATCATGGGGGATCCCCAACTACAGCATGTTATCTTATGTTGATATTTTGTTAGATTTGTTAAACCAACAAAAGCTAGTACAGCAATCCTGTGTACTTAATAAATCAGGTGGGTAATATAGCACTTACAATGATGAATCCTAAGGACTGGCACAATTTCTACTTCTTTAAAATTCAAGGATATCTCTGGTTTTAATAACAGTGTTTTGTCAAGTTACAAGCTTCAAATTTCAGTAAATATTTTGACACAGTGCCCTTGACTTAGGTAAATCCTACTGGTAAGCACTCTCCCCTAGAACTAACATCATGGTTGTTTTTACTCACCCACGATACTTGCTGCTGTGAGGGACCTCCTTTTCATCCTTGACTCTGTGAGAGCCCCACAAAATCAGCTGCTGGTTGAGGGGAAAATGCTGAAAAAAAATATTTGTTCTCTGATAACATGCTTTATCCTAAACAGGGTTGTGATATGACCTTTTTAGATCAGTGAATGGCCATGAGCAAGGTAAGCCTTCGAGATCTGCAGACCAACCAGAGTGACTAATCTCAGTGCTTACCAGGGATTTTAAGAACAGATGTTGCTGATCTTCAGGGATGGTTTTCCCTTTCAGGGAGTTCTACAAATATTGGCAGGACACCAGATACTAAAACTCTCAACTTACTTGCTCAAGATTTCTGGGCAAAGCCAAAAATAATGCCAGAATCAAGGTTCAGAATTAAGAATTAAGAAGAGAGTGATTGTTTTTTTTTTGTTTGTTTTTTTTTTGGGGGGGTGTTATGGAGGCAGACATTATTCCCGGATAGAATGTATTTATCCTCTCAAAGATTTGTCTTGTTAGTTTATTGTGAGCTAATATTTCGTCAGCTTTTAAGTTAGCCTTAGGCACAACTTGTGTATTATTTGAAAGAAAATAAAAATTAGATTGAAATTCTTTTCTTACTCATGATTTTTGTTCGGGCCACCACTGGATAAAATTGTTGGAAAATTTCTCTAAAATGTTCCTCGGAGCAGCTGTAACTGTATGGTTTCTGGGTCACTGGTGGCCCCCAGACCTTCCCTCCCACTTAATTTATTTTCTATATGGTTATTACTGTGCTGTCTTAGTCAGGAAAGGATGTAAGGAAAAAGTTGAAGAGCAACACCGATTTTCTTTCCTTAATCATAATTTTCATTCAATCCGTCAGTGGATGAAAAGGTTGTAAAAAAGATTTTAAGATGCACTTCAGAACACACATAGAAAGCCCATAGCTTCTTGAAAATGCTGACAAGCAAGTTAAAATGTGAGAAGAGGAAGAAAAAACTAACATGCATGGTGTTGGGAGCCCTTGATGGGGGAAGATAGGAGGGAACACTGGAGGATATGTGGATGTGTGTGGGGAGGGGAGTGAAACACTATGAACTTTTTGCCTATGGCACCATTTCCCATAAGGCCAGCCATGTACATAGGGTTATTGTAATGAAGTGTTGTACATAGACTTATCAGACTGTAAAAGATTATTGTGGCTACAGTTTATCTGTGCATACTACCCATAACACTCTTCAGCATGAACTAAAATGTTGCTTAGGAGGGTTAGAAATGAAAGGGTGATTCTTACATTGGAAGTGTCCAGGATGCCCCCAACTTGACACTTGCTGGGACCTCGAAAATGCTACCTCCATCCCTACTTACTGGGGACTGTGTGTGTATGTGAGTGTGTGTGTTTCTGTGTGTCTTGTACACATATGTTGTGATAATGACTTAGATGTCAAGAAATGCAGGTTATAGATACACACAGCATCACTGCATTGTGAAAAAAAAATGTAAGAAAAGTCCCAAACACTCCTACTGCTTCCTACATGAAGAATAAGAATGTCTCTCTTGGTGGCTTCTGTATGTGCCAAACAATAACAACCACGTTCTCTGAATAAAGAGTGATCATAACTTGCAGTAACAATGTCTGAAATACCTACACACCGAAAGAGAGAGAGAAAAGCTGTCATCACCAACCATTAAGATTGAGCTTCAGGAAAGAAATATCTGCAGTGAGTTGTTTCCATGAAGGTTTTGTCTTTTAAAAGGTTGTTTGGGTAATGCTTAATACAGAAGGAATGCAATCATGAAAAGAATGTCTGACACTCTCTCAAGGAGTAAAAATGCCTTGATATGTCTTGATATGGGGGGCACAACCTATGAAAGTCAGGAACTGCACAACAGTCACAATCATCCTTCAGATGAGATATTAAACTAAGGCCCCATCTGTCTGAATTGGTGGGAGCTCAGATGAAAGTAAAAGATCTTATGGCACCTATCAAACAAGTAAGTGTTCTTTATTTTAAACAAATATACAGTATTTACAAAATATTTACAATGTTTATACCATTTACAATATTAAACACATTATAGTATTCAATATACCCATTTCTATCTTCCATTTATACAAAGGTTCAATCTAAGTAAAATATTGACCCCTGACACTCCATTTTCTAAAGCCAGAATCTTATTTTAATAACATTGCTGCCAAATCCCATTTCCCATTAAATATTTCCTTCACTCTTTGATTCCAAATAATCCATATTACATTAAACATTTTATCAGCTTTATATAAACATTCCTTGTTTCTATTTCCATAAAAAAAACTTAATTAGTCATATCCATATTAATATCATTCAAACACTTTATATCATCAAAGTATTTCAAGTCACCTAATTTTTTACATAATTTCACAAGTCTTTTACACTTCAGAAATACATGTTCTACTGTTTCAACTTCTTTGCAATAATTACATATTCTTTCTTTTCATTTTTTACATGGCATGTTGGCCTTTACTGGTAATTTACTTATAGTCAATCTCCATAAAAACTGACATTCTGGAATATTCTTAACTCTTTCTGTACTTGCTTTAATGGCATTGATTTTCTCATCATGTACATCCATCCATGGGTACACATAATAATTTTTACGCATAACATTTTTATACCAAGGTGAGAATTCAGTAAAGTTTACATGATAATTCTTATCATGTGCATGTCGCGGCATAATGTGTACATAGGTGTAGCAAGTTTTAGATTCATTAAGCTCTGTGTAGCGGCAGACAATCACATGCACTCACGTGCAAATACGGAAACTTTCATGAAATGCAAATTTCAGCATAAGTAGCTGAAATGTATGCTAATGAAGCAAATCAATGCGACTGAGTGATCCAACAAGCTATAATGAAACCGTGTAGACTCCATGTACATGTTAGTAGTGTCTTGTGAAAATTTCTAAGTACAGGAGTCTACAGAGAAACAAGGGCATGTAAAAGTCCTGAAATATTGATAGAGTTGACCTTAACAGGTAATCCCACACATATTATGGCCTAAGAATACATGATGGATGCTAGGAAAATCAGTCTCCCAAAAAGAATTCCATTTTAACTGCCATGACGTAAATGCACCTTTGGTCCCTCAACCCCAACTGATGAATAAACTTGTATGTAATGCAGGCTACTAAAATGTTTAAAACTGATTAAACAGAGTATTATAATGAATAATGTGTTATGTATCACATATATAGGCAACGTAATACCCTGCATTGTGTTTATAACATTGTGCTCCCATGTAGTTGCCCTGCTTACATGGCTATTAACCATGTAGATTCCAGGCTGTCAGTACGGTCATTATGCAAATGATGCCAAACATCAGTAGAGTTGTTGAATCACAAAAATCAGTAACCCTGTAGGGATGTTCACTTTGTGCAGGCACCTACATAGTGTTTTTGATTCCAGTGGATGTCAACAGTGAGTGATGACATCAGGGGGTTGTGTCAGCTTCCTTTTTTTCTTAACATGTTTGAGCATTGGTGAGCTTATGCCTATCATATGGGATCATATTTCACCTATGGGAAAGGGAGCAATAAAAGGCTTGTTATTTAACTATTCCTGTGACAGCACCTGTATGTGTAGGGTTACAATCTTGATGATCCTGAGTTTGAGTATAGGATGTATAAGCTTATCTGTACATCGTATAGGGTGCATAAGCTTATCTGTACATTTTAGATTCCATGTTTGCTCAATATCAGGAAAACAGAGATAAAAATATGAATTTTGCTTATGCTTATTTATGCAAAACTGCGTGGAGCTGTACAAAGGTGTGCAAAGTGCAATACTGAGCACTCAGAAGGTGTGTTAAATGCATGCTAATTACAGTCTAAGCAGGTGAATTGCATCTTAATTAGCCAATCCCACAAATGGACCTATTCAGCAAATGTATAAAGTATCCATGTAGTCTATTAGTCTTATTTTCCCTCAATACTTCAATATCATTGGAGTAGAGAAATTTTAACTGAGGTAATGCTAGGGTTTGCTGCAGCTATTCTACATCTGTATGTGCTACAGGCTGAAGCCAATGCTGCTGGTGCTGCTGACAATAGGCTTAGGCCGAGAAGGAGAAGAGTGTTCAGGCCCATAAGCTGGAGATTCTACAGCGCTACAGGGTAGACAGGGACACATTACAAGAACTGTGTGAGCTCTGCTGCCCTCAACTCAAATCCACAACCAACTGAGGAGAACCCATCCCAGTAGAAACCAGGGTAAGTGTAGCCCTTAGAATATTAGCTACAGGTACTTTTCAAAGACCAACTGGGAACATGATGGGTTAACCCATCCCAGTGGAAACTAGGGTATGTGTAGCCCTTAGAATATTAGCTAAAGGTACTTTTCAAAGACCAACTGGGAACATGATGGGTGTGTCACAGGCATCAGTATCTGGGATCCTCCACCAGTTCCTGGATGCTATGCTCATACATGCCAGTGTGCAAAAATATTTCCCCCTTCTGCTGAGGAGAAGGCTAGCAATATGCAACAGTTCTACTGTGTAGCACACTACCCTGAAGTACTGGGTGCCATAGATTGCATCCATGTACACATCAAGGCACCATCGAATGAGCAAGGTAGAATGTACATTAACTGCAAAGGATGCCACTCCATCAACAGCCAAGTCATGTGCAATGCCCAGGGGATTATCCTGAATGTGTGTGCTGGCAACCCTAGCAATTATCATGACTCCCATATCTGGCACGCATCACAGCTGTACCAGATGTTTGCTAAGGGGACATCCCACAGAGCCATTTAATGGAGGATACTGTCTACACCCTGGAGCTATGGATGATGACATCCATCAGAAGTGCACACACACCCATGGAAGAACCCCATAATGAGGTACACGCTCAAACTCGTAACATCATAGAGCATGTGTTTGGGTTGCTGAAGTCATGGTTCCAGTGCCTAGATATATTTGGTGGAGCCCTGCACTATAATCCATGCACATGTACACAAATATTCACAGTATGTGCTATGCTCCACAATCTGATCCTGCAGAAACACCTGCAGCAGGATCAGCAAGGGGAAGGGCCACACATCCCCCCACCAATGCCTAGGTCACCACAGCCACAATCATAGGAGGACTATGAGGAGCAACCACCAGCTGCTGTCCCTGTAGGCAGACATAGGCATGCTCAGTGTGACCTTTATTTGGCTAAGAGACAACACATAACACATTCACTGGCCACCTAATACCTTTCTCCTACACACACATGCATATATTAAAATTGATGCCAGGCAACTCACACAACCTTCACCTGTCCATTTATTGGCTGTGTACTGCTTGCATCAGACAGAGTCAGCTCTAAACTGAAGGTGTGTCAGCTGTTGCATTTGCAAGGTAAGTCCTGAAACTAGACTGTGTTCTTGAAGATTACTATGATATATAATTGTGTCGCTTAACTTGGTACAGTAAGCATGTAAATAGTGGTGGATTTGTACAGAAATTAAATTAACATGGGACTACAGACACTTATTTTGCTAAATATGTCTCCATTTGTAATTAGTAGGCCTCAGGCATGAAACATTCACACAGCCATACCTCTGCAGAATACTGGTGAATCATTCAAGAGAGAAGTTAGAAAGTGAGGCTACACATTCCAGTTTTATGACTTCAGACTTGTTTGTGTCATAACAGTAAGTGCGCTCTGTTCCAAACCCCCCCCCCCAAACAGGAGTGTACCCTTGTACCTGCTATAAAAGTAACTCAGCTTTGCTAACCCCAAACCCACAGTATATGCGTGTTTATGCCACAGTTATTATCCTCTCGCATATTTAGGAAACTTTTATAGAATTATTTACACATTGCTTGTGCAACTGATGAACCACCAAACACAAAAATCTAAGACAGAGAGCTGTACATTTGTAACCATAATTATGACAGGTTGTGTGACTACTAACCAGTCTATGTACAAATATAATGCAGAGAATTACTTGTACAATATACAGTCCATAGTTTGATAGTGTACTTTCTTATGCAGTTTGTTTTGTGATGAATGACCTCAGTTCTGTGCTGGGAAGATGCTTCTGTGGCAAAGAAGACTAAGGCAGCCATCCTGTTTGCTGAAGCTATATTGGTGTGAGAGTTCTAATCCTGACATAAGTAGAAATTCTGGATGTGTACTATCAATTGGTAGGGTGCTTTTACACACTTTTCTTATGTGTCTCATACTTTTAATATTTATTCTCTTTGCCTAGTTTTAATTCCACATTTGTGTGATGTGCTGTGTCTAGAAAACATTTTTAAGAAGGCTTACCTAGTTTGCATGAAGTGCAGGCTTGCAGAATCAGAGAAAAAAGCAGAAAACATGTATGCCGGACTGTCAACAATAGAAAGCTGATACATTCACTTGCTGCTCCAGTCATTGGGAAATCCTGGCCTGGAGTAGGCATAGAAGTGTGCTATAATAGCAGGTATATATTACATAATAGTAAGTCTCATTGCCAGCAATGTGGCTCACATTTGTGCACTGCTTGCCTACGAACAAACAGGTAAAGAGGCAAACAAGCATGTGTGTACACTTAGTTAACGATAGCACAGATTCGATTTGATGATTCTTGCACTATTACATTATTTATATATATATATATATATATATATATATATATATATACACACACACATATATGTGTGTGTGTGTGTGTGTGTGTGTATACAGATATATAAATATATACATAGATATGTGTTTTTATTGCTCTATATTTCTCAGTTCCTTTGTCTGACCTAAAACTACATGTGGAAACATTGCAAACTGAAGGCACAAAAGAACTATCTGTACATATATTTATAATCCACCCATTTGTTTCCCCCACCACCAACCACACCAACAATCAGTACAACCCTGGGGTCTCCTTAAATTTTCAACACATATATCAACCACAATACAAAGTGTAAAATATAATGTTGTGTGCTTCTTTATCAGCAGGGCCATAGATGCCTCATATTTAATAAGAGCATCATAAACTAGTGAACATCATAGCTAATGTTCTGCACATTATATATGGATGATTAGATATATATATATATATATATTATTCGTATAGGTACATCATTATTATTATTATGTTTACATGTATATATTTTTATTATTAGGTTGGTCACATCTATTATGTATTGTATCACAATCACAACCCCCACATATTTGACAGCTATAATTTATAGCGACATTAAGTGAGAGGTTGATCAAATGTTATTATATTATAGATATGCTGTTATGATAATTAATTTACGACCTTTCAGTCTCTCCGTTTTTTCTGTTAGAGTGTTTTGGAAGCTGTCTAAATGCTACGCAATGATATGATGAAGTATAGCTTTAAGTGAAGCAGACAAGCTTTCTAAATAAATAATTATATTAATTAAGCTATTAAGTAATTATACCTAGCGGGTATAAAAAGTATGAACTGTTACCATGTTTTTAAACATATCTGAAGAAGCGTGCATTGGAAGCACGCGAAAGCGCTTATTCCTGTGGATTTATGTAAAATAAAGTTTTGGTGGAATTTTCGTGGTGTTGATCTACTTCTTCTGCTATCTCATTTGATGATGCTCACAGGCTTGCTCTGTCAAACTCAAACAGCCAAATATGCTCAGTAAGGGTACTGGTGTTGTTACACAGCTAGGCTTCTAAACAGTATAGGGCTGTTAGGCTACTAGCCTCAGATGACACTAAGAAGTGATGTGTCTATGCAGGCCTCCCAAGCTGATGTTCCCCACATGGCTTGCTGATGGCATCTACGATAAGTTCACCTGCATTCTTAGCTACATCAGACTTGTACTGTGGTGCTTGTGTTAAGTACTGTGTTCTGTAGTCTGTGCACTTATATAGGTAGGAGTCTGGTTCTCACTGCAGTAGACTGTGTGTGTGTGTGTCTCCATAAAGAAGAGTAGAACTGTGCATCCCAAACTGACTTCTCCAGTGGCATGGTTTTGCAGTGTTTTGGTGCTTAAACAAACATCCATTTCAAGCAGGCTCCAAACTCTTCTCCCCCACATGGCCTGCTGATGTCATCTACTATAAGTTCACTTGCAGTCTAATATAAATCAGACTTGTTCCGTGGTGCTTGCATTAAGTACTGGGTTCTGTAGTCTGTGCACTTAGCTAGGTAAAAGTTCTACTTTTAAGGTAGTCAACTGGATGTGGGTATGTGTGTGTGTGTGTCCATAAAGAAGAGTGGAACTGTGTATCCCTAACAGACTTCTCCAATGGCATGGTTTTGCAGTGTTTTGGAGCTTCCACAAACATCCATTTCAAGCAGGACTCCAACCTCTTGTCCCCCACATGGCCTGCTGATGTCATCTACTATAAGTTCACCTGCAGTCTTATATAAGTCAGACTTGTGCTGTGGTGCATGCATTAAGTACTGTATTCTGTAGGCTGTGTACTTAGGTAGGGGTTCTCTTCTCACTGAAGTCAACTGGGTGTATTTGTGTGTGTGTGTGTGTGTCTATAAAGAGTGTAAGTGTGTATTCCTAACAGACTTCTCCAGTGGCATGGTTTTACAGTGTTTTGGTGCTTGCACAAACAGCCATTTCAAGCAGGTCACCAACCTCCTGTCCCCCACATGGCTTGCTGATGTACTCTATTATAAGTTCACCTACAGTGTTATATAAATCAGACGTGTTGTGGCATGTGCATTAAGTATCATGATCTATAGTTTGTGTACTTAGGTAGGGGTTCTATTCTCACTGAAGTCAACTGGGTGTGGTTGTGTATGTGTCCATTGGAAGTGTGTATCCCTAACAGACTTCTCCAATAGCATGTTTTTGCAGTGTTTTTGTGTTTGCACAAACATCCAATTCAAGCAGGCCTCCAACCTCTTGTCCCCCACATGGCCTGCTGATGTCATCTACTATAAGTTCACCAATATCCATTTCAAGCAGGCCTCCAACCTCTTGTTCTCCATATGGCCTGCTGATGTCATCTACTATAAGTTCACTTGCAGTCTTATATAAATCAGACTTGTGCTGTGGCACATGTGTTAAGTACCTTGTTCTGTAGTTTATGTACTTAGATAGGTAGGGGTTTTATTCTCATTAAAATTAACTGAGTGTGTTTATGTATGTGGCCATACAAAGTAGAAGTGTGTATGGAACACTGTTTATTTTAGTTATTTATTTGTTTTATTTTACATTTGTTGACTGGGCTAGTCTAGCTGGTTATATGTCCATTTTCAGTAGAGGCCCAGGGAGATAAGCTCCGTGAAAACAATAAAACAATTTTCATATATGCAATGCACATTACAGGTTAACATAGATTTAGCAAAAAGGGCAAAATTCATAACAGTGCAAAATGCAGATACAATACATAATATAACAAAGAAGGCAGCTTATTGTATAATTATATTAATAAAGAGTTGTCACAATAATAAGTATCCACAGAGGATATAAGTAACATTATGTAGAAGGAAATGGTTTTGTAGTTAATAAGGAAATTAGAACTTGTTAATGAGAAGTATAGGGTAGGCAGAGCCTAGTTAGAAGAGATAGTTGATTAGTCAGGTTTAGTACAGGGGCATAACCAGTGTGTTCTGAGGAAAAGTTTCAGTTTGTTTTTGAAAAGTGATACAGAGGAAAGTGAGGAAAGTTCACTGGGAAGAAGGTTCCAGGATTTTCTAACAGTATTAGAGAAGAGAGAGTCCCCAGCCCTGTTATTAGATTTACAAGTATTTACGAGAAGTTTATGTGATGATCATAAGGTCTTCAGATTATTATTGGGTATGATGAGGGTAGATAGTATAGGAGTACTGGAAGGTTGGTAAAGTGTCTTATGGGCAATGGTTAGTTGGTGGAATTTAAGCTGATTCTGTAGTTCAAACAATCCTAGCTGCTTTAGATTATAGTAATGGTGGGTTCTAAATGGGTTGCCTGTAGCAAATCTGGCAATGTTATTGTAGGAGTTTTCCATTTTGTTGAGGTTATTCTTAGATAGATTAGTATATATGGGTCAGGCATAGAGGAATGTAGAGATTAGATGAGTGTGAGCAATAGTTATTCTAGCTGCTGGTGAAAGGAAGGGTTTGATCCTGTAGAGACAGCCTAGTTTTCTGTTAACAGTTTTTATAGTATTATTGATATGGATGTCGAAGTTAAGGTTGTTGTCTATGGTAATACCTAGTAGTTTGGTAGTTGGATGTGGAGATATAAGAGTACCATTAGTGTTGGATGTAACTGTGAAATCTATTGGAGAAGACTTTCGAGTAGGAGTAAAAAGGAGGAGTTTAGTTTTTTGGGGGTTCAAGAGAAGGCAGCACTGTGTAAACAAGAAGTTATGTACTCACCATAACGTTCGATGTATGTAGTCCATCTCGCCTCACATTCTTACTCACAGGTTCGGAGCCGAATATCGGCTCCAACTCGGCCAACTTTTTATTTACTAGCTCGAAGTCTCCCATTGGCTGTGCTAAGCAGGCATCCCATGCTGCACTGCTCCATATCCCCAGACTTAGTTTGCTGTGAAACCAACAATCACACCTCATGCATAACAACAACCCAATGAGGTAGAACACTAACAAGGAGAATAAGAAAACACAAACTACCATTGAAGGGTACTCTAGAACCAATTACAACCTCCAAATCCTCCAGGAAGGGGGCAGGTGGGAGGGTACGTAAGAATGTGAGGTGAGATGGACTACATACATTGAACATTATGGTGAGTAAAAAACTTCTTGATGTTATGTAGTCCAATCTCACCTACATTCTTACTCATGGGACAGCATCCCCAGCACCTCTATCCTGGGTGGCTCAAAGGAAGATACTCCTGAGGACTGTGGAACCAAAGGAAGCTCGACCCCTAGAAGCTATGTCCAGTTTGTAATGAGTAATAAAGGTGTGCGGAGAAGCCCACGTGGCTGCAGCACAAATATCATCCAAAGAGAGTCTGGCATGGTATGCCATAGATGCAGAAACAGCCCTAGTATAGTTGACGGGGAACAGTAGATTCTTTCCCGCTGAAGAATAAATAAAGGAAATACAATTTGAAATCCATCTGGAAATGGTAACCTTGGAAATAGGGGAACCCGCTCTATTTTCTGAAAAAAGAAACAAACAATTGGTCAGATTTTCGTAGGTGTTTGGTCCTGTGTAGGTAGAATCGTAGTTGCCTGTGCACATCCAGTTGATGGAACCTAAACTCTGCCTTGTTCGAGAATTGAGGGAAGAACACTGGCAGCTCAATGGACTGATTGAGATTAACAGAAGATGTTACTTTGGGGAGAAAGGATGGACTGGGTCTGAGAGAAACTCTGTCCTTATGAAAAATTAAATACGGGGTTTGATGGAGAGAGCTTGAATCTCTGACACCAGTCTGGCTGATGTGATGGCTATTAGGAAAGCTGCCTTCCATGACAAAAACTTTAACTCACAGGTGGCAGCCGGCTCGAAAGGTGGGGAAGTAAGGGCTTGCAAAACAAAGTTTAGGTCCCAGGGCATGACAGTTTCAGACACAGGAGGCCAGAGTAATAAGGTGCCCCTTAGAAAGGCCTTACAGAGTTTATGGGCCATAAGGGAAGGCTCATAGGAGGTATGAAAGTTCGAAATAGCCGTCAGCTGGACTTTTATGGTAGCGGGCACAGAGCCCTGCTGAAAGAGCATGGACAAGAAATCCAAGACAGCAGCAATTGGGGCTGTGAAAGAGTCAATTCCGTGGGCATGAGCCCAAATAGATAATCTCTTCCATTTGCTGGAGTAAATCTTCCTAGTCGAGGACTTATCGACAACAAGAAACTGAAAACAGACCGTAGAAAACAGTGCCTGAAACGCCCAAGAATCTTGAAGCCACAAAAGTTCCTTAACGCTGTTTTATTAATAAAAATAAGATTAGCGTTTTCGCTGCTCTCTTGAGTTCTGCCACTCTCAATCAACGTTTTCAGAGGAAGTATGATCAAAAAGGCGCCAAACTTTTTGACCATATAAATACAAATACACACATTACATCACTTCCTAGTCCATTTTTGTAAACAACAGACACAATAAAAACTTCATAGATGAATTAATCCTTACATTAATTATAAAAGTCTATTATATCTATTAGACCTATGTGTCCATAATACTTAAAACATTAAAAAACCATTGCACAAAATATGTTGATGTAAATGAGTATACAAAAGCATCTAGTGCAAAGTCTTTGAAAAAAGACCAAAATCAGCAACTCATAAAATATGTTAACTACAGATAAATAGGCTCTAAAAATCAAAAGAATATATGAAAAATTTTTTTTTTAAAAGTAAAATAAGAATGACAGTAGAAATATGGAAACAAAAACCAAAAACAAAAACATTGTGGTTACCTCAAGTAAGACCTATATTTTAAGACTGGGGCTATGTTGCAGCTCTCATTTAACCCAGGAATATTAAAGGCGTCCAATTTGAGTTGCCATTCTCCTAACTAGGATTCTAGAGAAATCGGACCACCTCTAATTGTAGTAGGTATGTGATCTATACCCATAAATAAAAAACTATGTCCTGGGTTATTTGCTATGTGCTTCGCTAGTGCATTATCGCATTTACTTTTTGTTATTGTAGTCGAGGACTTATGAGAAGAGGATAAAATGTGTACCACCTCCGGTGAAAAACGATGAAGTCTGACTAACGATGGAAGTGGAGTAGCCAGGCTGTCAACCTAAGGGTCTGCAGGGAGGGATGGAACTGTCCCGACATGTGTGTCAGTAGGTCTGGAACTGGGTCCAGAATCCAAGGAGTGTCCACAGTGAATGGATGGAGAAAAGAGAACCAGATTTGGCAAGGCCAGTGTGAGGCAATTAGAATCATCTTGCTTCCCAAGGAAATGGCTTTCTGAATCACTCTTGGTAACAGAGGAAACAGAGGGAAAGTGTAGAGCAGACCAGAGGGCCAATTGTGGACTAGAGCGTCCCTGGGTGACTCCCCCTGTGGGGGGATCAGGGCAAAGTAGTTGCTGCATTTGGCATTGAGGGGATTGACAAAAAGATCACAGCAAGGCTGGCCCCACCTGCTGAAAATCTGTTCCGCAACCAGACGATTCAGGGACCACTCGTAAGGCATCAGAATAGCTCTGCTCAGCCTGTCTGCTATCACATTGGCCTTCCCCGGAATGTGCGTTGCCACTAGTAACCGTTGGGAAGACACTGCTCACTGCCACACTCGCATTGCCTCTCTGCACAGGGGGTAAGATCTGGTTCCTCCTTGTTTGTTTAGATACCACACAACGGACATGTTGTCTGAGTGTATTGCAATCGTCCCCAGAGGAAGAGAGCTCTGAAGTGCCCGAAACGCCAATAACACCGCTCTCATCTCATGTAGAACCTGTGCCAGCCTTCCCCGGAGTGTCTGTGTGGTTGTATAAACTCTTCTCAAGGTGTGTGTGTGTGTGTGTGTGTGTGTGTGTGTGTGTGTGTATGTGTGTGTGTTGTACATGTCAGCTACTTGGGCAGGGGACACAAAGCACTGCCTGGACAGAGAGGGTGCTGGAGGTTTTAGCTTGTCCACTAGGCTGAGATCTGGACCCTATAGCTGTGCCAGTGGGGAGTCTTATTGGGGACCTGGAGAGCAAGGGAGCGACCAGCCCCAGACTGACTGATCTCTGTGTGCTCTTAAGGGAAATTGCACTTTACTGTGTGTATTTGTTATCCTTTCCTCCTATATGAGATGCTCCTCACTGGAGTTAGTGGTGAGGATTGAGGGTCCTTGATTGCTGGGCCAGGGCAAAGGCGTTGTATACATAACAAAAAAATTTGAAAATCTATAAAATAACAAACAAAGAGAAGGGGTGGGGTGAGAGAAAAAGGGAAAATATTAGTAACTTCACAGTTAGTAAACAAAGTTGTCTACAATTAATTTGTACTCTATTCTATTAGATTTTACTGTTAACACTGCCAACTGCAAATAAATGTCTTTATTACTGTGAATACTAGCATGTTCCTAACACATGCACACTATAGTACAGATCAGACTGCATCCAGCAATCACTCGTGGGTGCATATACTGCACATATGCATGTTCCATGTACACTGATTACACTTGACAGCAGGCTATTCAAGCCACAGGCACAGAGGTCTGAACTTTAAATGCTATAATGATGAAAACGTTAACAGTATTCTATATTTAATGATGAAAACCTAAAACAGTATTGTAAACAAGTGAGTTTTATATTTGGGAAGTGTGGAATTTGAACCCATAACCAGTGAACACTGTAATACTGTACTTTTCTTTTGGACTACAGTGTAATGTATGCATACTTTCCTTTTACACTTTATAGATTCATGCTCACTGTTATCTGAAAATGTGCAACTGCTGCTTTGTGATACAGGCCATACATGTCAACCTCTTAGAGGAAGATACCAGGGCAGATCATACAATAATGGAGGCACAATAACCCAAAATAGAGACAGATTTTAAATATTGCTCTTACAAACATGGAAGGTTGCATAGGATTTGTGTTAACATACACTTTGACACTCGGTATTTACTTATTTCATTCTCAGTTATTTGGCAGAAAACCATAAATGTTATGAGGAACAGACCAAAACAGTGATTCAAAACTCTGAATATTCAGTGAAAATATGGCCAGTTGAGAGTTATGCTACAGACTAATGCATGCATACTTGCTTTTACAGTTGACATATGTATGCTCAATCTCAAACAACTGTATGATATAACAACTTATCCATCTTTAACTGTTAAAGCTACAATAACAATACAATATATGATTATGCTTATATACCACATGCTTCTCTCATCCTTGTCAGTCACGATGCATGGGACCTCAAATTCGATGCCCTCTCTTATGCAGCTAAGAAAAACGAAAAGAATGCCATCATGAATACGTCTTGACTATATTAGGCTTTAATATTTATAAATACTCAATGCAATTTATACATACACATCTGTGGGATGTTCCTTGTCTGACATTCCCTGATCCAATGATCAAGGGTATCCTGTTTTCTCCTTCTGAGATCATCATAGTGACAGCAATATTGTTCTCCAGAGAGTGGGATACCTGTCACACTGGACAAAGCCCTGGCCACACTATTCCAGGCCTCAGACTTGTATTGAGAGCCTGTATAGTTACCTTGCAGGAGGCAAGGGCCATGCTCCTTAACCAGGAGCCCAACAAAGACCTTGGACTCTTGAACACCCTAGCACTGTGCAAGGAATTGAACACCCTCTCCAATGACACCAGCCATGCCTACAAAAGATCAAACTCAATGTCTAATGTGCATTTCCTGCCAATTCCACCACAAATATCATGTTTTCCTGCCACTTATATGTATTGTGCTTACTAAGAGTGTGCACTGTCTGCATTTTGATACAGTTAAAAAAACTGCGTTCCACTTACCATCGCACAAACACAGTAAGCCAAGTGCAGTTCTTTGTGCGATGGTAAACAGAGCGCAGATTTTTCAAATGTATTATAAACTAGGCAGTGCTCATTCTCATAGTTATTTCATATACAGACACTTGTGCAACTCTGTTATTCAACTGGGAGAGTAAATATAATGTGATGTGGAAGAGCAAAGTAATTAAACAGTTTGCATACCCTGTACAAGAACCCAGGCCTATCTGCACTCCAGTCCTACACCTAACACCTGTCACCACAGGATTAGTTACATGAGGTCCCCTCCATTATTATTCATTAACTTCATGGTATTAGCCCAGCGCAGTCTCATTTGCCAAGTTTGCGCAAGCCCAGTAGTACGAATTGAATGCATCTGGTTTCTATTTTTGGATGTCTGGGTCATGTCTGATACACAGGAGGTCCAGTCACGCAGATGAGGTAAGCATAGCTGAAGTTGTTTGCCACAAGCGGCGCATTGTACAAACCTCAGAAGAAAATTGAAAAAAAAATACAAAATAAAAAAAGAAGAGATGATTAAACAATTACACAAAGCCATACATAATGGGGGACAAAGGCCCAAAAATAGAGGCAATTTTGAGATATTGGTCTTACAAACTTAGAAAGTTGATAGACTAACAGGTTTAGCATTAGCATGAATTTTCCGTAGTGTATGAAGTCTGAATCTCAAATTCTGTTATTATTTTCTGGCTTCAGGTCTCAAAGATTTGGCAATGATTGGCCAGTAAACAAAAATTTTATGAGCAACAGGCCAAAAATACAAAGGGGACATCTGGACAGTCTGGGAAGGTCTGTACAGTAGAGAGTTATGCGGAAGTGCTATATAAATTCACAGAGAGGTTTCACAGCCAGATGCACCGGTGCACCAGCAAACACCCTGCAAAACCTTGTTTAAGCACACAGAGTTTCATTAATATTAATTGCGCACCACAGCCATGGGTACTACTTCCTGTATATGGTAGCACTCCATGTAGGCTCTACACGAACATTTTCTATAATAATATAGTTTCCTTATAAAGTTGCAATTCGGTGTTTACACTGTCTTGCTCTTTTAAAATTTATAGCTAACTTCCATTCTTTTTAATATTTTCATTTTAATTTTAATATTTTAGTTAGTAATTCATCATTACTAACATTTAACCTCTTATGGACTTTAGACAGATTTAATGAAGCTGCATACACCATTGGATTATTAGTCCTAAGCCAACCTCCTCTTTCTCAACATATAAAGTCCCTCTTTTAACATAGTTTAATCTAGAATCTCATATAAATGAAAATGCAATGTTACAAATTTATTTTTTTATATTCTAGTGGTAAACTGAATACATTAATCAAGTACGCCATTTTTGCCGTTAATACTGAATTTATTAAATAAATTGTTTTCTTAAACGATAACCTAAAAGTTTTCCAAAACATACATGTATTTTTCTTTTTCTCTATCATCTTCTTCCACTGTAAGTCTCTTATTTCCTGCTTTCCAAAGTGCATTCCCAAAACTGTTATTTCTTCCATATTAAATTCAATTTATCTGCGGTGGTGCAGCAGTAGCGTTGTTGCCTCACAGCAAGAGGTTCTCCCATTCGATTCTCGGCTGGAGTGCGGGGAGTGCCTTCTGTGTGGAGTCTGCATGTCCTCCCTGCGGTTGGGTGGGCATTCGAAAGACATGCGTAAATGGGTGTGCCTTCGCTGAAGGTTGAATGTCGAGCTGGCAACTCGGCGTTTGTCAAAATCTACTGCCAATCATTAGCGGACCGGAGTTTCGCTGTGGCGACCCCTAACTGGGAAAAACCAAAAGACAACATTAAATTAAATTTCTCCTATCTTCCCAATATACCCTAAAATGTTACTCTTATATCTGTTCAGATACAACCTTCTGGAATTTATACATTCATTTAAATAGTTCAATACTGCTATCAATCCTCCCACATTCTTTGTAACAAGTATTATGTCATCTTCATAGGCTGACAACATAGGCATATTAATATTCTCCTTAGTAACATATTCTTTTTTCTTCATACGATGGTTTATATAAACTAATACCACATTTGTTACTACTACAAAAATCTAATTACTTAACAAACAGCCTTGTGTTATAACCACCTTAATATTTATTTCCTGACTTAACCACCCATTTGCCAAAACTTTTATTCTATTACATTCACTGGCAGTTATAAGAACATTTCTTATCTTTGTACTAATCTTTTATGACTGAAATATCTCCCACAATATTTCATGTTGTATAGAATCAAAGACCTTAATTAAATCATCAATCATTATTTTCATTTGTTCTTTCCTACATATACAGTCATCTACCAATGTTCTATCATTGATAATTCCTGACTTCCTTTACCTTTAACACTATATATATTTTCCTCTATTATATTATAAATCTTATCTTCCATTCTTTTCTGTACAATTTTCATAAAAATCTTATACTATAGCAATAACCCACGCCTGGGTGTGGGTAATGCTGGATTTACCCAAGGTTGGTGTGGTTTAGGGTGAAGCCCGAGCGGCCAAACAAAGCCAACCGTGGGTAAATCCAGCATTACCCACACCCAGAAGTGGGTTATTGCTATTATACAATGACATTATTTAAGAAAAAAATAATTACTTTTCTTAAATAATGGCATTGTATAATGCCTCCTTGCTGCCCTTCTGCAGCTATCTGGTATTCTGCGGCAGTTCTGATGTACTGCGCATTCATATGCCTACGCAGTACATCAGAGCTGTGGGCAAAAGCAACGGAGAAAGCAAGATCTCCGTTGCTTTTTACAAACTGTTTTGCTATGTTAAATGGGTTTAACATAGCAAGACAGCTTTAAAAAAAGCAACGGAGAATCTCTGTTGCTTTTTTAAAGCTGTCTCGCTATGTTAAACCCATTTGACATAGCGAGACAGTTTTGAAAAAAGCAACGGAGAAAGCAAGATCTCCGTTGCTTTTTACAAACTGTCTCGCTATGTGAAAGGAGTTTGACATAGCGAGACAGCTTTAAAAAAAGCAATGGAGAATCTCTGTTGCTTTTTTTAAAGCTGTCTTGCTATAGCGAGACAGTATGAAGCAACGGAGAGCTTGCGTTCTCAGTTGCTTAAAAAAAGAGTTATAGTAATGGAAAAAGTCCGGGCGACCGGACCTTTTTTCCATTACTATAACTGATTTACAACGTGCACGCTGACCAATCAGCATGCACATTTTTGACTATTAATGGGGGGTCGTTGTATAATATGCATTATTCAATACCACTGGTCTTCAGTTCTGTATTTTCCTTCTATCCCCTTTTTTCCATATAAACTTTAGAATACCACTGCATAATTCTTTACATTTAAATCCTTCTTTTAGCCATTCATTTAATGCTTCCAAAAAGCATTTTTTTCCATACTGACATGTCTTTATACATTTGATAGTCTACCGATCTGGTCCTCCTGCTGATTCTACATTGACTGTTGCTAATATTTGCCCATTTCTTCTAAAAATATTTCTCTTTTTAATTCCTTATTATCCTGTTCTGAAAGCATTTTAACATCCTGCTGCTTCTATCTTTTTTCTTTACTTTTTTACATACTCTATCACAACTTCCATTATTTTTTCTTGTCTGCTTTGACTTTTACCTTTTATTTTTTTAATTTCTCTCATTATACTATTATATCATTTAACTATTTTACTCAAATATGAAGCCACTTCTTTTTGTACTTGCAAAAAATATCTTTGTTTAGATAATAAATATTTAATTTTCTCTTAATTAATTTCATATTTTTCTTTACTAAAATATTCTTTGTCATTTCTTTCAGTGTTATTGAATGCCTCGTTACTTAACTTACCATAATCTTTTTGTACTTCTCTCCTATTTTGCAATTGCCACTCTATATAACATTTCTTATATTTTTCTTTAAATACAATCCACAATTCAGACAAATTCTTATAAAAATCTTTCATACCAATGTGATCATTTCAAAGCACCATAAAGTACAGTTTTGTACCTACCATAAATGTAGATGTTCGAAGATCCACATTGCTGCAGTCCTTACATATGGGTAGTCCGCTGTCCTCGGTCGGCCCGAATACCAAAGTATTAGGCTGACGTCGGTCATGGGGGCTTAGATCTGACATCAGAGCGTCAGGGTATAAAAGCGCATGACCGACGTCATATCCTCAGTCTTTTCTTGCCCCAGATGTCAGAAGGCCCTAAAAAGAAAGGCCACCGCCAAAAATAGAACACTTCCCAAAAAGCATGTACAAATAACAGCTACCACCCAAACCATACAACCATTCCAAACTACAGAGGGGAAGGAGGGAGGGTAAATTGGACTGCAGCAATGTGGATCTTCGAACATCTACATTTATGGTAGGTACAAAACTGTACTATGTTCTTCATCTCACATTGCTGCAGTCCTTACATATGGGTAGAATCCCAAAGCAGAGGCAAAGGGAGGCTGGCAAAATCATAAAGCATTAGGAGCTGCCAAAATGCCCTGTAAGATTGCAGTGGCAAACCCAGCCCTAGATTTGGAATAAAGAGGAAGATGGTAATGTTTAGAAAAAGTATGCACTGAACTCCAAGTAGCTGCTTCCAAAATATCTTTAGTAGCTACTCCCCTTAAAAAAGCTGTGGAAGTGGCAGTAGCCCTAGTGGAGTGAGGTCTGATTCCAGCCGGAATCTCCTTACCATGATGAGAATAACAAAAAGCAATACAAAAGCCAATCCACTTAGAAATAGTTTGTTTTGAAACAGGTTTCCCCTGAGAACCCAAAGCAAAAGAAACAAACAACTGCTGAGACTGTCTGAACCCTTTAGTTCTGCTCAAGTAATAACGCAACTGCCTGTGAATATCCAAAGTGTGCAAAATTTTCTCCCCTTTATTTTGGGGATCTGCATAAAAAGTAGGCAAATGAATTGATTGGTTCAAGGCCACATTTGAAACCACTTTAGGCATAAAAGTAGGATTAGTACGCAAAGATACCCTATCCTTATGAAAAATTAGGAAGGGTTCAACTGCCATAAGAGCCTGTAATTCAGAAACCCTTCTAGCAGACGTAATGGCCAACAAAAAAGCAGTCTTCCAAGACAAAAACTTTAACTCAGCAGTAGCTGCAGGTTCAAAAGAAGGTAAAGTAAGTTTTTCCAACACAAAATTGAGATCCCAGGCAGGAGTAGGAGCTCTATGTGGGGGTCTTATGTTCTTTGCCCCTCTAAGAAATTGCTTAAACAAAGGATGAGAGAATAATAAAGGGTCACAGTCATAGTGAGCAGAAATGGCTGCAGCATGAACTTTTATAGAGGAGAAAGACAAATCCTTGTCTAATAATTCTGTAAGATATTGAAGAGAAACACTTAAATCAGGCCTGGAAACATCAAAGCCCTTTGCTTTGCTCCAAATTAAAAATCTCCTCCATTTATCAGCATAAACTTTCCTTGTACTAGGCCTTCTGGCCTCCAAAATAACATTCAAAACTTGTTGTGGAAGCTGCGACCCCCCCAGGGTCTAGAACAGAATATGCCAGGCTGTTAGATGCAGGGACTGAATCCTGACATTGAGGAAATGATTGCCCTCCTGTGACAAAAGGTGCGGAATTGAAGGCAAAGGCCATGGAGGCTCCCGTACTAAACTCCTCAGCAGAGGGTACCAGTGCTGTCGAGGCCAATCTGGAGCTATTAGAATCATGGAGGGCTTGTCTTGTCTGACCTTCAAGAGTACCTTGGGGAGGAGAGGCAGAGGCGGAAAGTCATAGACGTGAAGATTGCTCCAACTGAATGATAGAGCATCCACTTTCCAAGCTGTGGGATGAAACATTTTTGTGCAAAACTTTGGCAACTGGAAATTTAGTGGAGAAGCGAACAGATCTATGTCTGGAGTTCCCCATATCACTGTCAATTTTCGAAATACATGAGGATCCAATTTCCACTCATGGGGATCCACTATCTGTCTGCTCAAAACATCTGCTAAGGAGTTCTGTGCTCCTGGTAGAAACCGTGCCTGAAGATTGAGGTGTAAACTGAGAGCAGTCTCCCACAAAATCATTGCTTGTTGATGTACCACATGACAGTTGTGTTGTCTGTTTGAATCAACACCTGCCCTGGGTGAAGTAAATCCTTGAAAGCCATTAATGCAAATTGGACTGCTAACATCTCCTTCAAGTTGATATGTAAATGTTGAAGTCTGGCAGGCCACGTGTCTTGAACCCATTTTCCATTGAGGTGTGCTCCCCAAGCCTTGTCCGAGGCATCTGTCGTTAAAATCTGACTCGCCTCTGGTCGGGTCACAGAGAGTCCCTTGTTTAGGTGACATTCCTGAGCCCACCACAAAAATTCCTTTTGAATGCAAGGTATTATTTGAATGACAGTGTCCAGATCTTGGCAGTGTTGTGTCCATACATTTTGAGATACCATTGTAGCGCCCTCATATGCAGTTTGGCATTGGGAAGCACCAGAATACAAGATGCCATGAACCCAAGGCTTGAAGGACTGTCCTTGCAGTCAGCCTGGACCAGAGACAATTGATGGAAGTAAAGTGTAAGGTTCTTTTGCTTGTCCGGGGTCAAAAGGCCATCTGGGAAGCTGTATTCAGTCTCACACCCAGAAAGCACATTTCCTGAGAGGGTACTAGACTGGACTTTGTTTCGCTCACAGAATACCCTAGGCACCTTAACACTGCCATCACATACTGTAGATGATGAAGAAGGTCGACTTGTCTTGAGCAAGAATCAGGCAATCGCCCAAATAAGGATAAATTTGTATTCCTCTTAACCTGAAGAAGGCTATCACTGGAGCCAGAACCTTTGTGAACACCCTGGGCGCAGTAGATAAGCCAAAGGGCAATGCAGAGAACTGATAATGTAAAGTCCCAGCCGAAATGGTATCTCCTGCAACTGGGCCTGACAGGAACATGAAGATAAGCCTCTTTGAGATCCAGAGTTACCATCCAGTGATCTTTGCCCAACAGAGGTAGAAGTTGTTGCAACGTCAACATTTTGAATTTTGGAATGTCCAGGTATGTGTTGAGGATAGATAAATCCAAAATCGGCCTCCAAGTGTCTCCTTTCTTTGGTACTAGAAACAGGCGAGAATAAAATCCTAGACCCACTTCTGACAGAGGGACCTGCTGTATAGCCCCCATTTGAAGAAGTAAAGAAATCTGCTTGTGAGCCTCTACCCTTTGCTGAGGAGGAACGTCTGGCATGCCTTTGAAAGGAGGCAATGTATGGAAATAAATCTTGTAGCCTCGGTTTATAATGTCCAACACCCATTTGTCCTGGGTGACTAATAGCCAGTTTTGCTTGAAGAGTGCCAACTTTCCTCCCAAAGGAGCTGCCAGGCAGGAAGAATCTGGCAGCTGAAAATGCAGGTCATTGGGCCTGTTTACGAAAGGACTGGCCCCTGCCCTCACCTGTAGATTTTGCAGGTGAACTCCACGTTCTAGGCCTGAAAGTACTCTGAGTTCTGCCCCTACCATGTCTAGATCTACCCCTAGACTGAGAATCAGAAGAAGGATAAGCCCATCCCTATAAGCAAATCGACCACAGTGAAAACTTCTCAAAAATTTCACACTCTAAAATTAGTGTGGTCTCCTTTAAGCCCTGAGCCAGTGGTAAACATTACTCAAAGCTGAATCCTACAAATGCCTTCTACAGCACCTACAGGACTGCATGGATCAGGCAATCCCAAACAAAACTAAGACTCTCTGTACCAAAGGCAAGCGCCAGTCTGGTGGACCCCAGCCATAAACAAGCTCTACAACAAAAGGAGGAAGCTACTACAAGATAGAGCAAAATCCTTGAAAGGTAAGACACCTTTGATCATTATAAGTAAAAACTAAGAGCTCTCATAAAATCATCCAAGGCAAATTTTGAGAGAAAATCGCCAAGGACTCTAAAGACAATCATAAGGCCTTCTTTAGCTATGTTAGAAACCTAGGAGGAAACTCCCAGATATGCTCAGAATTATTCAAAATGATGTGAAAATTACTGAACCTACACACATTGCTAACATACTGGCTGACAGGTTCAGTGCAAACTTCTCCTCCCCAAAGGAGAGATATCTATTCCAGAGGATTGTAGCCCCCCAAACATCTCCAACGCCCAGGTGAGAACTGCCCTCACTAAGGCAAAAAACACAGCATCCATGGGACCGGATGGTGTCCCCGGCTGTGTGCTTCATGAACTCAATGAGGAATTAAACCCACAGTTAGGACAGCTGTTTAATCTTAGCCTCACCTCAGGATACGACTCCAAGGAGTGGCGCATGACTGTGCTCCCACTTCATAAGGGCAGTGCCTCAACAGAACCTGGAAATTACGTGCCCACTAGCCTGACCAGCCTTATCTGCAAAGCCATGGAGAGGATCATAATGGAACTCATAAATAAAGACATAGGGAACTTGCAGACTTTGGATCCAACCCAGTTTGGCTTTGTCAAAGGCAGATCCTGCCTCTTAAACTTGGTTGACTTTTGAGACAGTCACCAAGGCCATTGATGAGGAAAGGCAGTCCATACAGCCTACCTCGACCTGGCAAAGGCCTACACAATACCCACTCGGTATCATCGAAAAACTCATCAGCTTGAATGTAAACCCATACATCACAAGATGGGTTGCAAACTGGCTAAGTGACAGAACCCACAGGGTCAGAGTTGCTGGAGCCATGTCAGACTCAAAGCCTGTCACAAGTGGTGTCCCACAGGGCTCAGTCCTGGGTCCACTCTTGTTCGGCATCTACTTTTCTGAAGTACAAGCAAACACAGGAGGGTTATGGCTGACAAAGTTTGCAGATGACTGCAAACTGGGCCATAGTCGACATCTGACACAGATATCCTCCAGAAGGGCCTCACAGAAACGGATAACTGGTGCCAGAGCCATGAGCCTGAAGTTTAACAAACCCGCACCATATACAATATGCCATGGACCCAAGTTGAAGTGACTCCTTGCAGTCAGCCTGGACCGTAGAGACATTGATGGAAGTAAAGTGTTTTTTTTTTTTTTTTTTTTTGGGGGGGGGGGGGGGGGGGGGGCTTTGTTTCGTTCACAGAATACCCTAGGCACTTAACACTGCCATCACATACTGTAGATGATGAAGAAGGTACTTGTCTTGAGCAAGAATCAGGCAATCGTCCAAATAAGGATAAATTTGTATTCCTCTTAACCTGAAGAAGGCTATCACTGGAGCCAGAACCTTTGTGAACACCCTGGCAGTAGATAAGCCAAAGGGCAATGCAGAGAACTGATAATGTAAAGTCCCAGCAGGTATCTCCTGCAACTGGGCCTGATAGGAACATGAAGATAAGCCTCTTTGAGATCCAGAGTTACCATCCAGTGATCTTTGCCCAACAGAGGTAGAAGTTGTTGCAACGTCAACATTTTGAATTTTGGAATGTCCAGGTATGTGTTGAGGATAGATAAATCCAAAATTGGCCTCCAAGTGTTTCCTTTCTTTGGTACTAGAAACAGGCGAGAATAAAATCCTAGGCCCACTTCTGACAGAGGGACCTGCTGTATAGCCCCCATTTGAAGAAGTAAAGAAATCTGCTTGTGAGCCTCTACCCTTTGCTGAGGAGGAACGTCTGGCATGCCTTTGAAAGGAGGCAATGTATGGAAATAAAACTTGTAGCCTCGGTTTATAATGTCCAACACCCATTTGTTCTGGGTGACAAAGCCAGTTTTGCTTGAAGAGTGCCAACTTTCCTCCCAAAGGAGCTGCCAGGCAGGAAGAATCTGGCAGCTGAAAATGCAGGTCATTGGGCCTGTTTACGAAAGGACTGGCCCCTGCCCTCACCTGTAGATTTTGCAGGTGAACTCCACGTTCTAGGCCTGAAAGTACTCTGAGTTCTGCCCCTACCATGTCTAGATCTACCCCTAGACTGAGAATCAGAAGAAGGATAAGCCCATCCCTTAGTAGGCCAATTCCTGCTAAACTTAGGAGGCTGCACCTGCAAAAAATCTTTAACAGTCTGCATAGACTTAGCCTTGTCTTCCATTTTCTTCAAGACAGACTCCACAGGAGAACCAAACAAAACTTCAGATTGTAAAGGAGCATCCAAAATTCTAGTCTTAACATGCTCTGACAAATTCTGATCCTAAAGCTAGGCGTGCCTGCGGATAACTGAACCAGTGGCAGCCACCCTGGAAGAAGCCTGTAAAGCATCGAAACCACACTGCAAAGAATGCTTACCCACATGTTCAGAGGCATGTACCAAATCCTGTAATTCTTTACACTCTATGCCCTCTGCCAAAGCATCCACTTTAGATTTTAGTTGAGTAAGGAGAAAATTCTGATACTTCAACATATGAAACTGGCAATTCAAAGCCCTCATTGCTAAAGTGGAAGAGGTGTACACTTTCTTACCCCATCTATCCAAAGCTCTAGCATCTTTATCTATAGGAACTGGATTCTTTACAACAGAAGCCCTGACACCCTTAGGTCCCTGACTAATAGTTTCTGGGTCAGCCCTTGGACTCTTATACAGATATTTATGAGCCTCAGGTACTCTGTAATACCTGTCTGGCTTAACTGGCAGGAGGCAGAGAATCTGGATTAAGGGAAGCCTCGAGAAAATGTCTTGAACAACATCCAAAACAGGAGGTATAGCCAAGGGCCTATGTTGTGGTAAAACAAAAATTCCCTAAGCCTCTTTCGGAATCTGAGAAATCCTGACCTTCCCATTTAAAATGTTCCCTCACAGAATGCAGGGTTTCTGAAAAGAAAAATCCTCTGGAGGAGAAGCAGAAGGAGTGGAATCCTCTGCATCTGAATCAGAATAAGGGGAAAATCCTGAATGTCTTCAGCAAGACTCTGAGTAATCTGAAGCCTGCTCCAAACTTTCCACCTCTGGCTCCACCCTAGGCCTCTTATAAGTAAAAACTAAGAGCTCTCATAAATCCCGGAATTTTGAGAGAAAATCGCCAAGGACTCTTAAAGACAATCATAAGGCCTTTTAGCTATGTTAGAAACCTAGGAGGAACTCCCAGATCTCCAAAATGATGTGAAAATGAACTACACATGCCTACTCTGACAGGTTCAGTGAATTATTAAAGATGAGCCCCAACATCTCCAACCAGGTGAGAACTGCCCCACTAAGGCACAAGCATCCATGGGACGATGGTGTGCTGTGTGCTTCATGACTCAGAGGAATTAAACCCACAGTTAGGACAGCTGTTTAATCTAGCCTCACCTCGTCACCAAGGAGTGGCGACTGTGGTACTTCATGGGTGCCTCCACAGAGGAAATTACTGCATTAGTGACAAGCCTTATCTGCAAAGCCATGGAGAGGATCATAATGGAACTCATAAATAAAGACATAGGGAACTTGCAGACTTTGGATCCAACCCAGTTTGGCTTTGTGGCAGATCCTGCCTCTTAAACTTGGTTGACTTTTGAGACAGTCACCAAGGCCATTGATGAGGAAAGGCAGTCCATACAGCCTACCTCGACCTGGCAAAGGCCACACTACCCACTCGGTATCATCGAAAAACTCATCAGCTTGAATGTAAACCCATACATCACAAGATGGGTTGCAAACTGGCTGACAGAACCCACAGGGTCAGAGTTGCTGGAGCCATGTCAGACTCAAAGCCTGTCACAAGTGGTGTCCCAGGGCTCAGTCCTGGGTCCACTCTTGTTCGGCATCTACTTTCTGAAGTACAAGCAAACACAGGAGGGTTATGGCTGACAAAGTTTGCAGATGACTGCAAACTGGGCATAGTACATCTGACACAGATATCCTCCAGAAGGGCCTCACAGAAACGGATAACTGGTGCCAGAGCCATGGCCTGAAGTTAAAGCCAAAAATGCATAGTCATACCCTTGGGAAACAAGGTTACCCTAGCTACCATATAGGTGGCAATCCACTGAGCACAGAAAAGTCATCAGGGATCTGGGGACCCAAGTTGACAGTAGCCTTCGTTGACACTCATGTTGCTAAAGTAGTTAGGAAAACCTTCTATGCCACCTGATCATGAAGGGATTCACATCTAGATAAGGAGGTCATCGCCTGTACTCATCACTCATTAGACCTATGATTGAGTACAATGCTAATGTATCTGACCAGACACCGCTGCAGCTTGAAAGGCCCCAAAGTTCCTCACCAAAGGATAAAGGGTCTCAAAATATGTCTTATGCTGCCCGACTGAAAGAACTCCAGCTCTATTCAGTCTCATACCGCTTGCTCAGAGGTGACCTGTGCCTGACATATAAGGCCATGTCAAACCCAGATTTGATGAATATGCTTCACCTCAAAAATCTAGATCCCTCAGAACCACAAGGGAGACTTAAACCTTGACACGGTTATAAATAGAACATGCTGGAGGGACAGATTCATCACCCAGAGACTCCTATGCTGTGGAACAAAATCCCGTACATGTGAGGCAGAGCACTGTGTTCAAGAGGAATCTTGACCAATGGATGGAAATCAGATATACCCCAGGGATTACTTCAGTGTCACTGCTTGACAGAGGCACAGAAAAATGATAGGCATAGTTTTTATTCAAACTAAAGGGGTGGAGAAAGCCACATAACTATGGGCTAGGCTTATAAATGCCCTTGGGCAGATAGCCTAGTATGAACCTATGAACCTATACCAATGTGATCATTTCAAAGCACCATAACTATCATTTTCTTTCTTTTACCATTTTTCTCATTAAGCTTTTTTACTACACTTCATATTTTTATATTCTTCTTTATTTGTAATCTCTAGCCAAATGGTAACATGATCTGAAAATCCTGTTTCCATCACACCTTCCTCTGTTGTCTCTATTCCTGAAGATATTATTGAAATAATCTATTCCTGTCTAAACTAAGGCCCCCTCACCTCAAAATCTTTAACAGTCCATATAGTTTCCCATTTTCTTCAAGACAGACTCCACAGGAGAACCAAACAAAACTTCAGATTGTAAAGGAGCATCCAAAATTCTAGTCTTAACATGCTCTGACAAATTCTGATCCTAAAGCAGGCGTGCCTCGGATAACTGAACCAGTGGCAGCCACCCTGGAAGAAGCCTGTAAAGCATCAAAACCACACTGCAAAGAATGCTTACCCACATGTTCAGAGGCATGTACCAAATCCTGTAATTCTTTACACTCTATGCCCTCTGCCAAAGCATCCACTTTAGATTTTAGTTGAGTAAGGAGAAAATTCTGATACTTCAACATATGAAACTGGCAATTCAAAGCCCTCATTGCTAAAGTGGAAGAGGTGTACACTTTCTTACCCCATCTATCCAAAGCTCTAGCATCTTTATCTATAGGAACTGGATTCTTTACAACAGAAGCCCTGACACCCTTAGGTCCCTGACTAATAGTTTCTGGGTCAGCCCTTGGACTCTTATACAGATATTTATGAGCCTCAGGTACTCTGTAATACCTGTCTGGCTTAACTGGCAGGAGGCAGAGATCTGGATTAAGGGAAGCCTCGAGAAAATGTCTTGAACAACATCCAAAACAGGAGGTATAGCCAAGGGCCTATGTTGTGGTAAAACAAAAATTCCCTAAGCCTCTTTCGGAATCTGAGAAATCCTGACCTTCCCATTTAAAATGTTCCCTCACAGAATGCAGGGTTTCTGAAAAAGAAAAATCCTCTGGAGGAGAAGCAGAAGGAGTGGAATCCTCTGCATCTGAATCAGAATAAGGGGGAAAATCCTGAGTGTCTTCAGCAAGACTCTGAGTAATCTGAAGCCTGCTCCAAACTTTCCACCTCTGGCTCCACCCTAGGCCTCTTATCAGGAGGGGGCATAGAACCTCTGATTAAAGAAATTAAATCTTCTGCCATTTTAAGCATGTGTTTTTTAGGCACAGACCTGCAGAACTAGGACTGACACCCGTGGAAGGCAAACCAGGCCTGCCTTTGGAAGGAGCCTTAGAGACAGAAAGAGAAGGGCCAAACACCTTAGGCAAGGGAGGGAGAACAGCAACCCGAGAGGCCCCTCAGCCTGACCTGACTCTGAGGCCACATCTTGCAAAATCAAAGCCTCCCCCTGAGACTCAACTGAAACCTCGGCTGGATCCACAGATTCCACCGTAGTTTCTAAAGAACCGGCGTCCGGGAAAGGACGACTCATCCTGCCTGGACTTTAAAGATTTGTCTTTGCGCTTCTTAGCGGCGTCGGAGGATCCGGCGGCATATTATAATTACACTGCTTACCAAGACAAGCCTAGCGCAATCTAACCTACGTTTAATGGTGCGCTTATTGAACCTAGCACAAAGCGACACCCGACTACCGTGCTCAGGTCCCAAACAAGGAATACAAAGAGAGTGGTAATCCCTATGCGGTATCTGTTTCCCACAAGAAATACAATTATTCACTTTTTCTGACATCCGGAATTAACTGAGGCAAGAAAAACAAAAAAATTCCCCAACGGGTACTTAGCCCAACTTGGATTCGGTCTGAAACTCAGAATCGAAAATTTCAGAACGCGAACGGCACTTGCAAAGCTGCTTCTGCATCGGACCATGCGGCAAAAAAACTGAGGATATGACGCGGTCATGCGCTTTTATACCCTGCGCTCTGATGTCAGATCTAAGCCCATGACCGACGTCAGCCTAATACTTTGGTATTCGGGCCGACCGAGGACAGCGGACTACCCATATGTAAGGACTGCAGCAATGTGAGATGAAGAACATCTATCATTTTCTTTCTTTTACCATTTTTCTCATTAAGCTTCTTTACTACACTTCATATTTTTATATTCTTCTTTATTTGTAATCTCTAGCCAAATGATAACATGATCTGAAAATCCTGTTTCCATCACACCTTCCTCTGTTGTCTCTATTCCTGAAGATATTAATGAAATAATCTATTCCTGTTCTATGTTCACCCCTACTATACGTCCACCTAATGGATCCC